>NW_017670607.1:449456-519779 GCF_001879085.1 Nicotiana attenuata
GGGGGGGGGGGATCTCCCGGATACCATCCCGTAGTCCCAAACATAAACGTGTAGGGGGATCTCCCGGAATACCGTTTCGTAGTCCCAAAGAAAATATGTAACTCAATCAACATAAATAACAGTTTCAACAAGGAATTCTACAATTTAGACTAAGTTCATATCAAGGAAGACAGATAATTTTCACTAAACATGCTGCACAGAGTTCAGATAGGCAGTTAAGGCAGTTAAGACAGTTAAGGCACGTAGGCATGCTTTCCTAAGCTAAACATGATAGTTACATATACTAGTATTGCTCAATTAAAGGAAAAACATATATTTGCTTAATGAAGACGGGGTTTTTTCAATAGATAGCCCAGGTACGCACTCGTCACCTCACGTTCACGGTGCTCACATATCAAACAGTACCAAATCCTAAGGGGAGTTCCCCCACACAAGGTCAGGCAAGCCACTTACCTCGAACCAAGCTCAAATCAATCCGAAATGTCGCTCTTGCCACGAGTATCCAACTCTGAGTGGCCCAAATCTAATCAAATCAATTACATAACGTAAATATAGCTACAAGCAACTAATTTAGCAAATGAAATCAAGGCTAAGTCAAAAGATAGAAAAACGCCCAAAAATCCTCCACGGGCCCACATCTCGGTATCAGGTAAAAATCACAAATTATTAACACCCATTCACTCACGAGTTCACTCGTACCAAAATTATCCATATCCAATGTCAAAATCCCACTCGAAACTCAGAAATTCGATTGGGGAACTTTTCCCCCATTTTCCCAACTTTCTCACTCTAAATCCTTGATTTTAGAAGAAAAAAAGTATGGATTAGCGAAATATGAACAAAATAGAATTAGGAATCGTTACCCAATTATTTCCTCTGAAAAACTCCCAAAAAATCGCCTTCCTCCGAGCTCAAAATCGAATTTTATGGAACGAACACCAAACCTTCGAATTTTCTCTTTTTCGGCCAGACAAACCGCACCTGCGGGCCCCTACTTCGCACCTGCAGCGCCGCACCTGCGGAACATCCGTCACAGGTGCGAAAATCACTTAAGTGGACTGGGACCGCATCTGCGAGCATTGGGCCGCACCTGCGACCCGCTCCTACGGTCCCTCAACCGCTTCTGCGGCTCCTTAGTCGCTTCTGCTGCTCGCAGCTGCGACCCAAAATGCGCAGGTGCGAAAATAACAGATGCAGCACACTTCAGCCATTTGCATAAGTCTCAAACAATTCCGTTAAGAACCCGAAACTCACACGAGGCCTCCGGGACCCCAACCAAACATACCAACCAATCTTAAAACATCATACAAACTTAGTCGAGCCCTCAATTCACATCAGACAACGCAAAAATCATGAATAGCCCTCAAATCCAAACTTTAGAAACTTGAAACCTCAAAACTCTACAACCGATGCCGAAACCAACCAAACCACGTCCGATTGACCTGAAATTTCGCACACAAGTCATATTCAACACTATGGGTCGATTCCAACTTACGGAATCGAATTCCGACCCCGATATAGAAAATTCCACTACCGGCCCAAAACTCCAAAAATTCGACTTTTGCAATTTCAAACCTAAATGAGCTACGGACCTCCTAAACACAATGCAAACATGCCCCTAAGCCAAAAATCCCCCAACGTAGCTAACGGAATCGACGGAACTCCATTCCGGAGTCATCTTCACACTGTTCCGACTACGGTCCAAATTCTAAGACTTAAGCTCTCATTTAGGGACTAAGTGTCCCAAAACACTCTGAAGCTCAAAACGAATTATCCCGGCAAGTGACAATAGTAGAAAAAAATGGGGGAATCAGTTAATAGGGGATCGGGGCGTAAATTCTCAAAACGACCGACCGGGTCGTTACATCCTTCCCTCTTAAAACATTCATTCGTCCTCGAACGAGCATAGAGACATACCTGAAGTGGTGAAAAGATGAGGATAACGACTGCGCATATCCTTCTAAGTCTCCCAAATCGCCTCCTTGACCGGCTGCCCCCACCACTGAGCCTTCACTGATGCAATGTTATTTGACCTCAGCTTTCGAATCTGCCTGTCCAATATAGCCACTGGCTCCTCAACATAAGATAGATCCTTGTCCAACTGGACTGAGCTGAAATCCTACACGTGAGACAGATCACCGTGATACCTCTGGAGCATCGAAACATGAAATACCGGATGAACTCTTGCCAAGCTGGGCAAGTTCATAAGCAACCTCCCTAACACGTTGCAACACCTCAAAGGGACCAATAAACCTTGGTCTCAATTTGCCCCTCTTCCCGAATCTCATAACGCCCTTCATAGGTGAAACCCGAAGCAATACCCGCTCTCCAACCATAAATGAAACATCGCAAACCTTCCGGTCCGCAGAACTCTTTTGTCTGGATTGGGCTGTGCAAAGTCTATTCTGAATCACCTGAACCTTCTCCAAAGCATCCTGAACCAGGTCTGTGTCCAATAACCTAGCCTCGCCCGGCTCGAACCAACCCACTGGGGACTGACACCGCCTACCATACAGAGCCTCATACGATGCCATCTGAATGCAGGACTGATAACTGTTGTTGTAGGCAAACTCCGCAAGTGGCAAGAACTGATCCCAAGAACCTCCGAACTCCATCACACACGCATAAAGCATTTCCTCAAGAATCTGAATAGTGCGCTCGAACTGTCCATCTGTTTGGGGGTGAAATGTTGTGTTCAACTTGACACGAGTACCCAACTCATGCTGTATGGCTCTCTAGAACCCTGAGGTAAACTGCATGCCTCGGTCAGAGATGATAGATACCGGTACGCCATGAAGTCTGATAATCTCACGAATATAAACTCGAGCCAGCTGCTCGGAAGAATAGGTAGTCATTACAGGAAGGAAATGAGCCAATTTGGTCAGCTTATCTACAATCACCCAAACTGCATCGAACTTCCGCTGAGTTCGTGGGAGTCCAAAAACAAAGTCCATTGTGATCCGCTCCTATTTCCACTCCGAAATCTCTAACTTCTGAAGCAATCCACCAGGTCGCTGATGCTCGTACTTCACTTGCTGGCAATTTAAGCACTGAGCAACATATTCTGCTATGTCTTTCTTTATTCTACGCCACCAATAATGCTGCCTCAAGTCTTGATACATCTTCGCAGCACCCAGATTTATAGAGTACCGCGAGCTGTGAGACTCCTGAAGAATCAACTCACGCAAACCATCTACATTAGGCACACATAGCCTGCCTTGCATCCTCAAAGCACCATCATCCCCAATAGTAACCTCCTTAGCATCACCGTCCTGAACCGTGTCCTTAAGGAGAAACAGATAGGGGTCATCATACTAACACTCTCTGATACAATCATAGAGAGAAGACCGAGAGACCACACGAGCCAATACTCGACTAGGGTCAAAAATATCAAATCTCACAAACTGGCTGGCTAAGGCCTGAACATCCAACGCCATGGGCCTCTTTGTTGCAGGTAGATAAGCCAAACTCCCCAAACTCTCTGCCCGAAGACTCAAAGCATCGGCCACCACATTGGCCTTCCCCGGGTGGTACAAAATAGTGGTATCATATTCCTTAAGAAGCTCTAACCACCTCCTCTGACGCAAATAAAGATCCTTCTGCTTGAACAGATGCTGCAAACTCCGCTGATCAGTATAGATCTCACAAGGGACACCGTACAAATAGTGCTGCCAAATCTTCAAGGCGTGAACTATAGCAGCTAACTCAAGGTCGTGGACATGATAGTTCTCTTTATGCACCTTCAGCTGTCTGGACGCGTAGGCAATCATCCTATGTTCCTACATCAACACCGCACCGAGGCCAACTCGCGACGCATCACAATAGAATGTATAAGACCCCGAACCGGTGGGTAATATCAATAATGGGGCTATATTCAAAGCTATCTTGAGCTTTTGAAAGATCTCCTCACACTCTTCCGTCCACCTGAACGGAGCACCCTTCTAGGTCAGCCTAGTCATAGGTGCTGCAATAGATGAGAATCCCTCAAAAAATCGACGTTAATAACCTGCCAAACCAAGAAAACTCCGGATCTCTGTAGCTGAGGATGGTCTGGGCCAACTCTGCACTGCCTCCACCTTCTTTGGATCCACCTTGATCCCTTCACTCGACACTATGTGACCCAAAAATGCTGCAGAATCCATCCAGAACTCACATTTTGAGAACTTTTTATATAGTTACTTTACTCTCAAGGTCTGAAGCACTATCCTCTGGTGCTGCTCATGATCTTCCCGACTCCGAGAGTACAACAGAATGTCATCAATAAAGACAATGACGAACGAGTGAAGATATGGCCAGAATATATTATGCATCAAATGCATAGATGCTGCTGGGGCGTTGGTCAGCCCAAATGACATAACAAGGAGCTCGTAATGACCATACCGTGTCCTGAAAGAAGTCTTCGGGATATCTGGCTCTCGAATCTTACCCTGATGATTACTTGAACGCAAATCAATCTTGGAAAATACTCGAGCACCCTGTAACTGATCAAATAGGACATCAATACGAGGCAAAGGATACCGGTTCTTCACTATAACTTTGTTAAACTGGTGATAATCAATGCACATACGCATAGAACAATCCTTTTTCTTTACAAAAAATACAGGAGCACCCCAAGGTGACACACTGGGCCGAATAAAGCCCTTATCAAGCATTTCCTGTAACTGTTTCTTCAACTCCTTCAACTCAGGAGGATCCATACGATAAGGAGGAATAGAGATGGGCTGAGTGGCCAGCAACAAATCAATGCCAAAATCAATATCTCTGTCGGGGGGCATGTCCGAAAGATCAGCTGGAAACACATCAGGGAATCCCTCACTACTGGGACTAAATCAACTATGGTGGTAGCAATACTAACATCTCTCACATAAGCTAGATACGCGTCACACCCCTTCTCAACCATTCGCTGAGCTTTCAGAATGAAATAACTCTACTGGGAGTATAATCTAAAGTACCCCTCCACTCTAATCACGGTAAACCTGGCAATAGCAAGCGTCACTATCTTGGCGTGACAATCAAGAATAGCATAATGGGGCGATAACCAGTCCATGCCCAAGATAAGATCAAAATCTACCATGCTGAGCAATAATAAATTGACTCTGGTCTCAAAACCACTAAGAGCAATCAAACACGATCGATAAACGTGGTCCACAACAAGAGAATCTCCCATAGGAGTAGACACATAAACAGGGGAACTCAAAGAATCTCGAGATACGCCTAAATGCGAGGCAAAATAAGAGGACATATAGGAATAAGTGGATCCTCGATCGAATAGAACCGATGTATCTCTATGACAGATCGGAACAATACCTGTAATGACAGAATCGGAAGAAACAACCTCAGTACGAGCAGGAAGGGAATAGTATCTGGCTTGACCTCTCCCTCTAGGGCAACCTCTACCTCCCTGACCTCCACCTCTAGCTGGCTGAGCAGGTGGGGTGGCAGTTGGTGCTGTAATCATAGCTTGGGAACCCTGTGGAGCACGCTGTGGCTGAGAAGTCTGTGGAGGTGCACCCCTCCTAAGTCTAGGGCAATACCTCACCATATGGCGTGTGTCGCTAATCTCAAAACAAGCTCTGGGAGGACATGGTAGCTGTGACTGGCTCAGGCCAGGTCTGCTGGACTGACCACTGAAAGCACTCCGTGCAGGAGGTACACTAGATACTGGAGCTGCATAATAAGGCTCCTGAGGTCTAGGAGAAGCTGGAATACCACTGGCAGCTGGAAGAGCTGAATGAACGGGGCGGCTCACATAGCCCCTACCATGACGAACTGCAGCTGGGGCACAGGCCAGAATAATAGCCCGACTCTCGAGACCTCTTGGCCTCTCTCTCCTCCCTATCCCGAGCAAGCATGCCCTCTACTCTCCTAGCAATACTCACCACCTGCAGATAGGCGATATCCATCTCTAAATCCCGGGCCATGCTAGACCTGATGCTGGGAATGAGCCCCTCAATAAACTGGCAAACCCTCTCTCGAACTATAGAAACCAAGGCCGGTGCATGCCTAGCCAAGTCATTGAAACATACGGCATACTCTGAAACAATGATAGTACCCTGGCGCAAATGCTGAAACTCCGCGCGCCATGCGTCCCTGAGGCTCTGAGGGGCATACTCCCTCAAAACCATATCCGATAACTGAGTCCATGCAAGGGAAGCAGCTTCAGCCGGACTGTCCAACTCAAAAGTATGCCACTACTGATAGGCTGCCCCTTGAAGCTGGAAGGCAGTGAAAGAAACCCCACTCGACTCTGCTATGCCCATAGTGCAGAGGATGCGGTGGCACTCCTCCAGAAATCCATGAGAATCCTCTGATGCTTTACCACTGAATGTAGGAGGGTCGTACTTCTTGTACCTCTCAAGCCTCCGCTGCTCCTCCTCTAAAACTACTGCCCCACCCTCGGGCTAAGCTTGAGCTACAGGCAGTACTGGTATAACCTCTGGGATCTGATTGACCTGCACCTGCTGCTCTGGGGTGCGGGCAGCGGGAGTCTATGCTCCTCCCCCGGACTGAGATGTGGTTGCAGCAGGGGGAATCAACCCTGCCTAAGCTAGAGTGCTGTACATGCTCATGAACTCTGCAATGGTCTCTTGGAGAGCTAGAGTAGTAGTAGTAGGCGTATCAGGTGCCTGGGCTCCGGCTGGAGCTATTGGTGGCTCCTCTGTAGCAGCTCGCGTAGGTGCTTTGGCTGCACCACGTGCGCGTCCTCGGCCTCTACCTTGGCCCTGGCCTCTGGTGGCTCTAGTAGGGGGCATGAGTGCCTGGTCATCTCTGGTAGCACGTGTTCTCACCATCTGTGAGAGAATAGAAGACAGAAGTTTAGTATTTCTAAGTCAATAATCTTGCACGACTAGGAATAAAATAAAGTGGAATTTTCCTAACCGTTCCATAGCCTCACGAAGATAAGTACAGATGTCTCCTTACCGATCCGCGAGACTCTAATAAACCGACTTGTGACTCACGACTACTATGAACCTAGAGCTCTAATACCAACTTGTCACGATCCTAGTTCTCCCTCCGTGAAGCATCATGACGGCACCTAGTCTCTACAACTAGGTAAGCCTAACACTTCTCGAAATTTAGACGAAAACATGAAAACTAACAATTTAACAGGTAACTTTAATTAAGAAATTTAGATGCCGCTCGGCATATACAATAATCACTCTCGAACTGAACATAAATGCTCCCAAAACCCGGAATATCACGAGTCACAAATTACAGAAAGAAAACAGAGCTTCTAAACTCCAGAATCTATCAACGAAGAAAAATACAAGAAAGTCTTTAACTTAAGGAAGAGTAGATAGGGACTCCTAGGTCTGCGGATGCGGCAGATATACTTCGAAGTCTCTACAATCGTCTCGCCTCACTGGAAATGTGGCTGAAAAGAGGTACCTGGATCTGCACATGAAAAACATGTGCAGGAAAGGGCATGAGTACACCACAGCGGTACCTGTAAGTGCCAAGCCTAACCTCGGTCGAGTAGTGATGAGATCAAGTCAGGGCCCTAGTTGTGTGTATATATATATATATGTGTGTGTGTGTGTGTGTGTAGGTGTGTGTGTATGTATAATGAAATATCATACCAAAGATAAATACTAACATTTAACGAGAATGAAATCATAGAAAAACAACAACTCAGTACACATGGTTAGCAATAGGGGATCTCCCGGGATACCGTCCCGTAGTCCCAAACGTAAGTGTGCAGGGGATCTCCCGGGATACCGTCCCGTAGTCCAAAAGTAAATATCCAGTACAGGGGGAGGGGCGGAATCTGCCGGGATACCGTCCGGTAGTCCCAAACATAAATGTGCAGGGGGATCTCCCGTAATACCGTTACGTAGTCCTGAAGTAAATATGCAACTCAATAAACATAAACAACAGTTTCAACAAGGAATTCTACAGTTTAGACTAAGTTCATATCAAGGAAGACAGATAATTTTCACTAAACATGCTGCACAAAGTTAAGATAGGCAGTTTAGGTAGTTGAGACAGTAAAGGCACGTAGGCATGCTTTCCTAAGCTAAACAGGGTAGTTACATATACTAGTGCTGCTCAACTAAAGGAAAAACAGATATTTGCTTAATGAAAATGGGTTTTTTCAACAGATAGCCCGGGTACGCACTTATCACCTCACGTACACGACGCTCACATATCAAACTGTACCAAATCCTAAGGGGAGTTCCCCGACACAAGGTTAGACAAGCCCCGTACCACGAACCAAGCTCAAATCAATCCGAAAACACGCTCTTGCCATGAGTATCCAACTCCGAGTGGACCAAATCTACAAATCAATTACATAACATATATATAGCTACAAGCAACTAATTTAGTTATTGGAATCAAGGCTAAGGAAAGAAAATAGGGAAACGCCCAAAAATCCTCCCCGGGCCCAAGTCTCGGAATCGGGTAAAAGTCATAAATTGTAAACACCCATTCACTCACGAGTTCACTCGTACCAAAATTATCCAAATCCGATGTCAAAATGCCATTGAAAACTCTGAAATTTGATTGGGGAACTTTGCCCCCATTTTCCCAACTATCTCACTCAAAATCCTTGATTAAATGAAGAAAAGAACTATGGATTAATGAAATATAATCAAAATAGGATTAGGGCGTAACCCAATGATTTCCTCTGAAAAATTCCCGAAAAATTGCCTTCCTCCGAGCTCAAAATCGAATTTTATGGAATGAACACCAAACCCTCGAATTTTCTCTTTTTTTGCCAAACAAAACCGCACCTGCGGGCCCCTACTTCGCACCGGAGGCGCCGCACCTGCGGAACATTCATTGCAGGTGCGGAAATCACTTAAGTGGGCTGGGACCGCATCTGCAAGCATTGGGCCGCACCTGCGACCCGCTCCTGTGGTCCCTCAACCGCTCTTCTGCGGCTCATTAGTCGCTTCTGCGGCTCGCACATGCGGCCCAAAATGCGTAGGTGTGAAAACACCAGATGCAACACACTTCAGCCATTTGCATAAGTCTCAAACCAATTTGTTAAGCACCCGAAACTCACCCGACGCCCCCTGAACCTCAACCAAACATACCAACCAATCATAAAACATCATACGAACTTAGTCGAGCCCTCAATTCACATCAAACAATGCAAAAATCACGAATCACCCTCCAATCCAAACTTTAGAAACTTGAAACTTCAAAACTCTACAGCCGATGCCGAAACAAACCAAACCACGTCCGATTGACCTCAAATTTCGCACACAAGTCATATTCAACACTATGGACCTACTCAAACTTCCGAAATCAGATTCCAACCCCGATATAAAAAATTCCATTACTGGCCCAAAACTCCAAAAATTTGACTTTCGCCATTTCAAGCCTAAATGAGCTACGGACCTCCAAAACATAATCCGAACACGCCTCTAAGCCCAAAACCACCCAACTGAGCTAATGGAATTATACGGAACTCCATTCTGGAGCCGTCTTCACATTGTTTCGACTACGGTCGAAATTCTAAGACTTAAGCTCTCATTTAGGGACTAAGTGTCCCAAAACATTCCGAAGCTCAATACGAATCAGCCCGGCAAGTCACAATAGCAGAAACAAAAATACGAGGGAAGCAGTTAATAGGGGATCAAGGAGTAAATTCTCAAAACGATCGGCCGGGTCGTTATAGGTAGCCATGTCCGGATAACAGGGACATATTAAATGCCAGCTTCCTCCATGTGCAACAACATCAGCTCCAAGATCTGCACGCAAGGTGCAAAAGTGTAGTCTGATTATAACCGACACTATTTACTCAATATGTAACAAACCTAACCTCAGGTTGAAAGCAGTGATAAGCTCGGAAGAAGGCCAGTGTCCAACAATAGTAATCAATAATGATACAAGATGTAATAATGCCAGTAACAATAAATAACTCAAAAGGTATCATATTTAGCTCGACCACAAATATGGGAAATCTAGACATGCTTTAGAGGTATAACAGTTAAAGTCCAAATCTTTCACGGAATCACAAAAATATGAATTTATCATAGAACTGTGATTTTTTCACACTTTTAACAAGAGATAAGCCTTTTCATTTACCATTTAGCACGAGAAAAATACATCTCTACGCCTACATGTCAATATACATGCCAAGTCATCAAATGTCATATTACCGTCTAGCATGAGGAAAATACATTGCTATGCCTACATACCAATATATATGTCAAGTAATAATTTCACAGTGATATCATCAAGTACACACACTCTTAGCACACTCCAGGTACCTGACTCATATGCCCCACTTCATCACACACAATCGTTCAACACTGTCCGAGTGCCTGGCATCAATGCCCCTCACCAAAGCATGTGTATATATATCACTGAGCCTGTGCCCATTGCTTGCATTTCAGACTCTGGAGGGATGGATCCTGCCCAAGCGCTAACCAAAAGCCAATATGACCTATTGTGGCGCACAATCCAATCAAATAACAATAAAGCCGATATGACTTGTTGCTGCGTGCACTCCCATCCAAATAATAGTAAAGCCAATATGGACTATTGTGGCTCTATGACCCACAATCATAATACAGATCTATCGCCCAAATCAGTCATCAATCCGCTCAAGTCTCAATGTCTCAAAACTCACAGAAACATAATTCAAGTATACAACACAGAATAACACAATGTGCCACAGATGCAACTCAAACTCGTGTCATGTATAAGGATACAATAACATGTGAGAAAATATATCACAAGTGTAAAGAGATAGAGATATAAGATGCGGATGTAACTATCATGACTGTACAATATGACTATAGCTAAGGCAAATAGCTCAACATGGAAAAAATAGCCCTATCATGCCTCAAACAATTAAGCAGGTGGCCTAGACATGATTTCTAGCATGCATTATATCTCACGTAGTCATCATATAAATGGAGAAAATATGATATTAAAGAAGCATAATAGCAAAAACAAGGCATATAATAGCCTAAGAACTATCCGGATCATGAATACCACGTGCACGCACACACGCCCGTCACCTAGCGCGTGCGTAACCCCCAACACACTTCAAGTATCATAGTTCTCAGGGATAATTAGCCTCAATATATTACGTACCTCGAACAAGTCAAAACAAATACCGGGCAAGCCAAACAATACTCTAAAAATGCCATCTCGCGCGATCGACCTCTGAATGGCTCGAAACTAACCAAAAGCAACTCAAAAATATCAAATAATACCATAAGAATCAAACCCAAATGATAAAGGTCAAATCTTTAATCAAATATTCAAAGTCAACTAAAAAGTTAACCTGGGCCCATACACCGGAACCCGACAAAACTCAAAAATTCAGACAGTACGAGTCTATCCATATAGGTTTTATCCAAATCCAACCTCGATTTCATGTTCAAAATCCCAAAATTCATTCTCTTAAGTTCAAGTCAACTCTCCCTATTTCTTCTCTTCAAATCCTTGATTTAGGTGTAATAATCCATGAAAAAATAAAATATATAATCAAAACAAAGATAAAATTATTTACCCTCGAGATTTGGGTGCTTATCTCCTCCAAAATCGCCTTACTTGTGCTCCAAGAACTCAAAAAGCAAAGAAAATAAACTCAAAATCCCGAAATTTGATGTTTTAATGCACTACTAGTCGTCCTTCTTTGCGATCGGAGTCACCAACCTCGCGATCGCGATATAAAAAATGTCCAGCACAGTTTTAGCCTTCGCGATTGCAGCCTTGAAGCCCCGCGATCGCGATGAACAAAGTCCATTAAATCTTCCCAAACTCTTTCCAGATAGCCTGTAGTACAACAGTCATATCTTTTTGTACAAAAATTCAAAATCCAAATGGTTTAATTTTTGAAAAACTGCACAAAAAGATCTACAAATTTCAATTTTTGATTACCTCAAAATTCCTTATAGATTGCAAAATATAAGCTCCCGAAGTCAGCTTAATGAAAGCAGAAATTTCTTTTTCGCGAACGCGATTCATAGGTCCAATATTGCATTTTGCTCTTCGTGATCGTGGCCCTGAGCTTCGTGATCATGATGTATACCCCTGTAGCCAAAAACCACCAGTTTAAAAAGGCCAAAAAATGGTCTAAAACTACCCTGAAACTCACCCGAGCCCCTAGAGACCCTGTCCGAACATACCACTAAGTCCAAAACATAACACGGACCAACTCGAACCTCAAATTACACATGACATCATTAAAATCACGAATCACACCTTAAATCAAGCTTAATGAAATATTTCAAATTCCAAACTTGCGTCAAACACGTCTAAACAACTCGAAATCACCTTAAATTTTGCACACAGGTTCCATATAGCATAATGAATGTATTCCAAATTCCAGAACAACAATCCAAATCCGATATCATCAAAGTCAACTCCGGTCAAACTTACGAACTTTCTAAACCTTCAAATTGCCAATTTTCGCCAAATACTGCCAAAACTTTCAAGAAACATCCAAATGCAAATCCAAGCATAGACCCACCATCCGGAATCAAAGAACCATCAAAGCTCCATTCCGAGGTCAAATACACAAAAGTCAAACTTGGTCAACTCTTCCAACTTAAAGCTTCCAAATTGAAAATGATTCTTCCAAATCAATCTCGAACCACTTAAAAACTAATCCGAAAAAACACGCAAGTCCTAATACATCATATGAAGCTACTCATGACCTCAAACACCGAACTGCATGCAAATGCTAAAAGCAACCGGTTGGGTCGTTAAGGTTGGGATCCTGGGTGACCTAAGGGCATTTTGACGCATTATGTGAAATATTGGAAAAATTGAGTTTCAAAGTTGAAATCATGATTTTTGATGATCAATTCTTGATATTTGATGTTGTTTTGATGATTTAAGTGAGGGAGTGAGTTTTTACGATGTTAATACACTTGTGTGAATATTCTGTGGAGCTCGAGGGGCTCTAGTGAGTTTCAGATGTGTTTTGGTAGTTTTTGGAACCATTGAAGCAAAGCAGTTGTTGGTGTGAAGTTGTAGATCTCGCATTTGCGAGGACCTGATCGTAATTGCGAGCCTCGAATTTGCTATGTTAGGCTCGCAAATGCAAAATTAGGTGGGAGACTGAAGACTTTGCTTTTACGAAGAATTTATCACATTTGCGGACTGGTAGGAGGTCGCATTTGCAATCTTGGAGTCACATTTGCGACAATTGACTGGACATGCAGCTTCTCAAATGCGAAGGTTTGGCCGCATTTGCGATGAATGGGTCATTCGCAAATGCAAAGGGGAATGGTTGCATTTGCGACATCTGGGAATTGTGGCCTTGATCGCATTTGCAATCAGTGGTTCGCATTTGCGGACATAGCAATTGCGAGATTTTATGCGATCAGTGGTTCGCATTTATGGACATCGCAATTGCAAACAAAAGTTCGCAATTGTGATAATTGGAGTTGGGTAAAAGAAGAAATTTTTGGGACTTAGCTCATTTTACATAATTTTTTAACCCTAAACTCCATAGAGGCAATTTTTGAAGAGGATTTTCTTCCCAAATTCATCTTAAATAAATTTAACTAGTTTTCAATTAATTACAATTACTTTTTAATTAATTTACTCATCAATCTATGAATTTCAAAGTAGAAATTAGGGATTTTGGGTAGAATTTTGGATTTTTATAAAATTGAGACTTAGACCTCAAATTGAGGTTGGATTTTGAAACAAATCATGTATCAGACTCGAGGTGAATGAGTAATATAGATTTGGTCCGAATTTCGGAATTCGACCACGTGGCCCCGAGTTGAATTTTTGTTGACCTTTTCAGTTATGCTCAAAACTGAACCTTTTCATTCATGGGTAGTTTCTAAAGCTTGTTATGAATTGTTTGGACAATAATTGGCTAGATTTGATTGATTTGGAGGCTTGTTCTAAAGGAAAAGCCGTGGTTGATTGGTGATTGTATTTCGGAAAGAGGTAAGTGTCGTGGTTAACTTTGACTTGAGAGAAATAGGACTTATTTGGTCTATGTGCTATGTGAATTGCGTGTGGGGATATCGTGTATGTAAGGTGATGAGTGTATATGCATTGTCATGGGTTTAAGCATGCTGTCTGGAGTAATTAATTGCATGTTTTCAATTATATGATGCCTTCTTTTATTCCAAGTTATTACTTGATTAATGCCTTACTTGCTACATGTCTTTACTTGTTCATTACATGTCTTTATTTGTTATATGCCTCTATTTGCTACATGTTCCGTGTTATGGGATAAATGCTTTACTTTTCTTATGTGGTTACTCATTTATTCGCCTTACTTGTTTCTACTTCACTTTACTTCATTATAACGCTTGTTTGGAGAACTTATGCGTCTAGTTTTCTTTTTATGCTACGTTTTGAGGTACGCCGTAGTTGATTGTTGTCACGCCCCAAAATTCGAGGAGCGCGACCGGCGCTCAACCGAGTAAATCCGACTGAGCAAGCCTGTTAGGTTTCATTCTAACCAAACTAATTCATGAATAAAGAGGAGATGAACTCCATTAATCATACTTTGTAAGTATTTTATTAACAACTCCCATTTTATTTCCATTAGCAGCTTCGTTCATAATTTTCAAAATAGTACAAGTTTTATCCATCTTTGCCAAATATCAATATTTCTAACTCAAATTCCCCATTATCAAATACCACCCACAACCTGTCTACGGAGCCTCTAAATACAACTGAAGAGTAATATGAAAATGCCGGCAACAAGGCTCCGGCTATACCTCAAAATACAAAGTACATGATAAGCAATTGATACAGGACCCCGAAATGAAATGGGGCTCACCATGTCGGCTGAAAAGAGGATGCGCCACTAGCTGTGACCAACACTGCCTGCTATGGAACCACCTACATCCATTTAAAGATGTAGCGTCCCCGGAAAAAGGGATGTTAGCGCCGTCGAATAACACTAGTATGAATAGCTAAAAGTCCTCTTTCAAAATAGAATGCCAATATAAGGAAAGACAATCATGTAAACAACAAGTAACAATCAATGATATCCAAAGGCCAAGTTAAAAATAACAATTTTCAATATACGAAAGTTCATATGGTAAAAAAAATGAAACTTGGGATATGAAGACAATACTATTATTGGATAAAATATACTTAATATCGATTCACCACAATTCACAATACCACTGTTCACAATACCATTGTTCACAATATGCACATCATAACCAACTCCCAATTTCAATCACAGTTTTTGTGCCAATATATACATATACATATTCCACCGTGAATCTTAGAACGGAGTCCGATCACAACCCAATCGGCTAGGTCATCTCCTTGGACACATTTTTCCACAATCTCAATTCCTGTTTCAATTCCGGTCCAATTTCCAACACAATACCACCATGTTTGCATCATGGCGTCCGATCACGGCCCGATCGGCTAGGCCGTCTCACTCAAGACATTTAGATTTTCCATCAATCATCTCGTTTCTAATTTATTTCACATATATCAGTTCATCGGCACTTGGGGCCACAATTATCGTATCATACTTGGCACTAGGCCACATTTCATAACTCAAGCTCTTTTTCCCCACATTTCACATCATTTTCACTTTCAACATTAAACCTTTCAATTCAATATAATAGGCACATACGAGAGCAATTGTAGGTCGTAAGCATAAAGAGGATTTCACACATTCGGCATAGCAATCTCAAATCAAACTCGACTTGAAGTCTAGGCATTTTAGCACATGTTTCACATTCTTCACACATTCTTATTTGACAAAATAGCATATTGAAAGCATTGAGACACATCTTGCACATATATTCTTGCAACATAAATTCATTTAATTCATTTCAAACAGCTTTATAGATTGCCAACAACTAGGCACAATTAATCAAATACATTTGGTACATATAAGAGCAATTAGGAGTATCAACCATATCGAGTTTTCTCACACAATTTGGCATACTAGCCTTTATTTGAAACACGACTCAAAGCTGTAACGTTTTAATACGCAACTCATACTTAGAATATATATCTTTATTCATAAGGCTCATTTCGGAATAGCCATGTTTATGGGTAATAACCCGGAATATAAGGTTTATGAACTTTGAGCCAACCATACTTTATGGAATTCGATTCTAAGAGAGAAAGTTTAGCCAACATACCTTGTTTAAGCTTTCCTTAAGTTACTACAACGTTCCGAAAATTCTAGCAATCCCAATCTACTTTGAGACATAACAAAATTGAACACAAATTAGGGAGATATTCATGGTTTAAGCTCATTTGAGCATTTTATCAAACACTAGTTGTGCATCTTGATTCAAAGCTCTTTTACAAGATTTCCCTCATTCCCCAACCCAATCTTTACTTATTTGTGTTCAACAATCTCCCACAAACCTAATTTGTACATGCATGTATACATAATACTATTACACCCAAGAATCATACCTCAATAACCCATCTTATACCCAAAACTCAAAATTAAAGTCTAGTGTATAGAACCTTACCTCTTAGATGAAGATCTTGTGATTGGTTTCCTTGATTCTTGAAGATTGATGAAAGATTGAATGGTTATAATGTTAGGCTTCCTCCTTCTCTCTCTAAAATGCTCTCACCTCTCTCTAGATTTAGTATAAAATAGCCCCAAATGAAGCCCCAAAGCTTATTTATCAAAGTGGGTTCGGATATGAAAATTTCCAAAAATGACCCCCGAAGTCAAATATGTGGTGCAATTATACTATAGCATAATCGATATGTGGGCAGCATACTTGCAGCATAATCATTATGCGATAGCATAATCGACAACATAATCAATTATGCGACAGCATAATCAACATGCGACAGCATAATTTTTGCCCGACTCTGCTTCACTATGCGACGCGTATGCGGTCCGCAGAGTCGTTTTGCGATCGCGAAATTGATCGCAGATGCAGCCTTTGGTAATTTGATCATAACTTTGTGTAGGAATGTCCGAATGAAGAAATTTGAAGCGTTAGAAACTAGACTCGAAGATCTTTCATTTGATAGGTTTTTCATCACATAAAAGCTTACATATATATAGATATCAACCACAATCACAATTTCAATTACAATTTCCAAAACAGTCACCATCATGTGTGCAGCATGGCGTCCTATCACGACCCGATCTGATATGCCGTCTCATGTGAGACATCAACCACAATCACAATCACAATCACAATTATGATTTAATTAATAATTTCCAGTACAATCACCACCGTGTGTGCGACACGACGTTCGATCACGACACGATCGGCTAGGACGTCTCATCCGAGACATCATCTTTTTCTATCAAACATCCCATTTCATACTTCTTGCACATCTCTTCATTTTATTTGCACTAGTGGTCACAATTGTATTATTTCTCTTGGCACGTTGGTCGTGTTTCATATTTCATATTTTTCATTTCGTGTTTCGTATTTCATGCACACCTTTTTATTTTCAACCATCATCATGGATTTTCAACAACAAGGCATTTAAGTTCAAGACATTAAGCATACTTATGAGCAGACAAGAGTCTTAAGTGCATTGAGATTTCTTTCACAATTGGCATTGGCTATCATTTGAAATGCAACTTGAAGACATAGCATTTAGATAAGCAACCCATACTTTGAACACATTATTAAAATAGTAGTATAACTTAACAAGAACATTTGAATTACATATTGATCACGGATGTCTTTTGACACAAGCTTAACCAGGTTAATCGATTCACAATGAGCAATTCGGGACTTACATGGATATCGTGGGGTTCTAACAGAAGAGTTTAGCCAACATACCTGAAATTCGTCCATTAATGATACTACAACAATCTACTACACTAAGTAACTTCAATCTACAATATCAGCATCCAATGGAATAATCAATACTAACAAATTCCATTGTTTAGGCCATTTAGACACTTTATCAAACACATAGTAGGCATAAATCTCTACATCTCATTGACACAGAATTAGTTCATCCAACTACCAAAATTTACCAATAATTTATCCCCCCCCTCCCTATTCTTAAACACTTTATAATTTCTAACATCACATGCATGACCATCAATCCACACCCAACCAATAAAATTTCATCAAATAATTACCTTTCAACCTCTACAATGGTTGTGTATTTAAATTGGGAAATTATTGCTTCCAATCACCATCCCATGAGTCCGAATACTTAATTCATACGCATATTCCCATAATAAATCCATTCATGTAAGTCTAAGGGTGTAGGATTACCTTTTCGTAAATATCTTACAAAACCCTCCTTTTGAGTTCTTGAAGAAATTTCTTGTAAATCTAAGGATTCCATGTGTAGATTTGATCAACACTAGTATAGAAATGATGGAATTTCACACCAAGATAATGGGTATTGCTTACCTTGAAGAAGAGAGGAGTTAGTGGTCTTGAGTGAGTGAAGAAGAACTCCGAAATCCGCACAAATAAAGTGGGGAAATGAACCCCGTATATAACTTAATGTTTGTCGCGCCACAGGTGGCGTGGGGCTGCATGTGGTGCTGATTCCAGAACCTCAAAAATCCCAGCGCCAGGGCTAGCACCCCACGTTACCCTGGACGCTGGCGACGGGAAAGACACAGAAATGGGCATAACTCTCTCATACGATGTCTGAATTCGATGGTTCTTTTTGCTATGGCTCCAAAACTGAATTTGGAGCTCATTTTCTTAATGTGATACTATTTTTGCTTGAAGAAATGATGTGTTAACCCCAAATACTGCTGTCGCACTTTAAAATCTTAAATCATTAGGAAATCTTTTAACGGGGCCTTACACCTGGACCCTGTCTGAACATACCAACAAGTCCTAAAACATGATACGAACTCGCTCGAAGCTTCTAATCTCATCCAATAACACTAAAACCATGAATCACACATCGATTCAATCCTAATAAACTTATGAACTTCTAACTTCAAAAACCAACACCGAAACATGCCAAACCAACTCTAATTGACCTCAAATTTTGCGCACAAGTCACAATTGATACAATGGACCTATTCCAACTCCCGGAACCCAAATTTGGACCCGATATCAATAAAGTCAACTCCCAGTCAAACTTCTCAACTTTCCAATCCTTCAACTTTCTAACTTTCGCCAATTCAAGCCGAAACGACCTACAGACCACAAAATCAATTTTCGGACACGCTCTTAAGTCCAAAATCACCATACGCAGCTATTGGAACCGTTAAAACTCATTTTTGGAGTCGTCTACAAAAAAGTCAAACTATGATCAACTCTTTCAACTTAAACTTCCAATTTGGGACTAAATGTCATATCTCACTCCGAAACTCACCATACCAAAACCAAACACCCCAGCAAGTCACAATGGTACTATAGAACATAGAAGAGGCAGTAAATATGGAAACATGGCTAAAATACTCAAAACGACTTGCCGGGTCGTTACAGTTTTGGATGGGTTCCGGATCATTTTGGCATTTGATAGCAGGTCTACTGCTGGTGAGTCACGCCTGTGAATTTTGGTGCGTAGGTACAATGTTACACCTGCAGAAGGAGAGGCACAGATGCAAGCCTGAGTTGGGAGCAGGAGGGTCGATTGCGCATAAGTGATGTTTGGGGCACACCTGCGGCATTGCAGGAGCGGAACTTTCTTTGAAGGTGCAAGTGGTCCATTGTCTAAGTGAACTCACATATGCAAGTTTTGGCCGTAGAAGCGGTGTCGCAAAAGCGACCAAGTGGTCCGCAGATGCAAAAATTTCGGCAAACTTATATTTCAAGGGTTTAGCTCATTTTCATTATTTGAAGTTTTGGAGCTCGGCTAGAGGCGATTTTTGGAAAACATTCATCACTACTTTATGGGTAGGTAATTATTCACTTGGATCTGTCTATTTATCTTGAATTCCCATGGAATTATGCACTTTAATAATGTGATTTTGGAGGAAAAATTGGGGTTTTAGCCAATAACTTAAGAGAATGAATTTTGGGGATTTGAGGGTCATTTTGAACTTGGTTTTGAAATCTAATCACATATTTGGACTCATAAGGTTATGGGTAGTCGAGATCGACTGCTTGACTTGGATTTCTACCGTGTGAGCCCGAGTTAACTTTTGTTGACTTTTGATAATTGAATAAAGATTGAAGCATTATTATTTAGATTTGGTTGCTATGGCTTTGTTCGGCGTTATTGAGTTTTTTACTAGATTTGAGCCATTCAGAGGCCGATTTGTGAGGGAAGGCATTTTTAGAGTATTCATTTTGCTCGTTTGAGATAATTGTCTTGCCTAGCTTTGTCTTGAGGGATTAGTTTCTTGAATTGTTGATGTTGACTACATGTTGGGGGTGGCGTACATGCTAGGGGTTGAGCATATATGCATACACCAGATTTATTCATGTTCGATATAGTTTTTAGGCTATATTTTGCCTTGTTTTGAATATTTGTGATTCTTTCTATCCTGCTTTATACGTTTTATGATGACTTGACTTTGTGAATCATGTTACATATCATGAGTAGCTTGGCTTTCCTATTTGAACATTATGCTCATTGTTGTATAGCGTATCTGCCTAATTTGAGCTGTAGTCTTATACTTTGCACATGCATATATCTTAGCATGCTATTTTATCAGTATAGGAGTATGTGATTTGATATCCATTGACTGTATGCATGTATTCATGTATATGCTTTTTGTGTTATAGACCGGTTTGACAATACATGAGTTGTCTGTGCGAGTTGACTTGATTGTGGAATGTGAGTTGCCCGTGCGGTTATGACACGTGAGTTGTCCGTGCAGCGTATGGATAAGAATCCATCCCCCTAGGGTCGTCCACTTATGTTTCTCCTTGATGAAGTACACGTGGTTATGGAAAGCTGATTAGTGTTGGATTTTGTGTATCTTCTTTATATGTAAATTCCTTGGATGTATACATAATCTTTGCTGCTTATCTCCTTTATATGTTAGCTCCGGAATTGTATACATGCCTTTTTACGCATATGTTCTCTATATGCCACTTTAGTTGACGAAATTATATACAATACATATCTTCTCTATATGTCTTTTTCTGTGTAATTTGACTGGTCTACTTTTGCATATCTTCCCTATATGCTGAACTGTTGGTTTGCTTTGATGCTAGTGCATATCTTTTCTATCTGTTGGCCTTATCTGTATTTCATGCGTAGATTCCAGTATTGTTGTTATGTATACATATTTATTTATGAATTATACAGATTCGACACATGAGTATCATTGGTGATTATCACCACTACCTCTCTGAAGTATAGCCATGATACTTACTAAGTACATAGGATCAGTTGTACTCATACTATATTCTGCAGATCCAGGAGTCGGACCAGCTGAGCATTAAATGCCGGACTATTTGTTGAGCTGTTGAGACCGAGGTAGAGTAGCTTACCCATTGCAGTCTCTAGAATCTTCTTCTATTTTCATTACTATTATTAGACATGTGTATTGTACCTGTATTCATATTTTAGATCTCATGACTCAGTGTTACCCTTTTCTATAGTATTGTTGTAATGTTTTGGTATATTTATGCTTATTCAACTTTCAAACTTATTTATTCTATTTTTTTTGTTATTGTTAAGTAAAGTTTGGCTTGCTTAGAAAATGAGGTTAGGCGCCATCACGACCGGTGATGATTTCAGATCGTGAGAACTAAAAATCAAGTGGCGGACCAATTGTCTAGTCTTTATTAGGAGGGAGACATGTGGAAGTTAAAGGGATTAATAAATCTTCCCCAATGAGAGTATTTGCAATCATGGTTGTCCGTGATGATACATTTCTATGATATGCCAATATAGCTAATTTTGATGGGTGGATTACGATCCCCATGGCTTCCTTCATACCAACAAGAGAAGTTCATAAGGGATAGTGACTCATTTCTATTGAGACGAACAGTACTTCAAGATTTATCATCATCTGAAGGTAAGTCCCGAGAAAGAAAAGAAAAAAATCTTGAAGGCATACCACGGGTCTCCATATGGAGGACATCATGGGAAAAATAGGACTATTGTAAAAGCGTGTAATCAATGCCAATTCCAAGGTAACATTTCAAGAAGGAATGAGATACATCTGATTTTAATTATAAAGATGGAGTAGTTTGAAATGTGGAGCATCAATTTTATGGGTTCTTTTGTGAGTTCGTCTATCAATAAATACATCTTTATAGCTGTATATTACATATCTAAATTGGGGGAAGCAATAGCTTTCCCCAATAGTGAAGAAATGAGTGTCACATGCTTTCTTAAGAAAAACATATTCACAAGGTTAAGGACTCCGACAATGATAATATGTGATGTTGGTTCATAATTTTACAACAAATTATTTTACAGCTGCTAGAGAAGTATCAAGTCAAGCATAAGGTTGGTACACCATAACACCCACAAACAAGAGGATAAATTGAAGTCTCTAACCGGGAAATGAATTGCATTTTGACAAAAAAATCATTAATGCAAATTGAATGGATTGGTCCACAAAGATTGATGACACTCTTTGACTTATATGACAACTTATAAGACGCTAATTGGTATGTCTCCATACAAATTGGTGGTTAGCAGGGCTTGTCACTTGCCGCGAATTTTAATTTGCAGTGTTATCTATTGAAGTTTGTAATTTCCTTTCAAATTCGTGTCTACTTAGTTCTTATAAAGTTCAATAAATTAAAGAAAATACCAAATCTGGTGTAACAACCCAATTCTAACTATAGGTCGTTATGACGCCCGGTGTCGCTACTATTCAAGCCAACAGTGAACTACCCATTTAATTTCTCATTTTAATTTTTTTAAAGTGTTTGATTTTTATTTAATGCGGAAATAAATAGTAAATGAGCATGGTAATGTAAAGCGTAAACTAAATGGGGAAGCAAGGTAGTGAATTAAATAATCAAAACCCCTGGCCCCAAATCCTTCTATGCGAACCGCGACCAGGCCATCGCGAACGCGAATGCCACAAGTCCTGAAGCTTCGCGAACACATCCACTTCTTTGCGAACGCGAGGAGAAAATGCACCCAGTCCCTAAATCCTTCAAGCGAACACAAGGGTCCTTCCGCGTCCGCGAAGAAGGAAACCAGAACCAGCACACCAGCAATTTTGGACTTAGCTCCGGGCGGTCCGAAATGCACCCGAGGCCCCCGGAACCCTGTACAAATGCACCAACAAGTCCATAACGATAATATGGGCCTGTTTGAACCCTTGAAACACATAAAACAACATCGAAACTACGAATCGCACACCAAAACCAAATTGAATCAACTTATGAACTTCAAACTTCTTAACTAGCTCGGAACGCGCCGAATCATACTTAGACTACTTGGAATGACACCAAATTTTGCGTACAAGTCATAAAACACCATACAGAACTATTCCCAGACTCGAAATCGCAAACGGACCTCGATAACACATAAGTCTACTCTAAACCAAATTTAAAGATCTAGAAAATCTTCAATGAACCATTTTTCAACATTAAGCGCCGAAATGCTCCCGGATCACCCGAAACTCTTTCCAATTTCCAAAAAAAAATCCCAATTGTGTCGAACTTTTTTCGAACACATGCCCAAGTCATAAATCATCATATGAACCTACTAGAACCATCAAATTCCAATTCTAAGGTCGTTTACTCAAAACGTTGATCAAGTCAAACTTAGCCATCATAGGCCAATATTAAGGAACTAAGTATTCCGATTTCAAACCGAACCATTCCAAACCTAAACCAACCATCCCCGCAAGTCATAAAATAGTAAAATCATATACGAAAAGTCTTAGTTAGGGGAATGGGGATTGTTTACCTTGAAAATGGTAATTACAATTAGATTTGATTTTGTGGTTCTAAAAATACGTAATTTATTTTTGTGCTAGTTGTTAAGCAATTGATGCTAAGTGCGAGACTAGAAAATGAAGTAAGGACTTGAAGATGGTGTAACAAGAAAACCGAGTGGCTGGGAATCGGGGCTCGAGCTGGCCGATACGGGGCCTCGAAGTCGAGCTAGGCGTTAGGCTCTGAACAGTCGATGGAGAACTAAAAGTTCTAAGGGCCTTGATGAAGGCTCTTTATGATCAATAATGATTAATAAATGAAGAACAATTAATGAAACACAATAAATGCAAGCAATACATGTAAGTAATAAGATCAAAGGAGAATATGTTTAAGTTAGAGAGCAGAGAATGTTCTTTTTCTTGTATTGAATCTCATCCCCCTTACAAATGGAAAGGGTCCCCTTTATATAGGAATTGGAATCCCAACGTAGCACACGCGTAATTATTACAAAGAAATATAGCTGGTACAACTATTCACTAGCCTGATACAGACTAGTGCTTCTCTTGCAGGTATTGTCAGCTTTGGTCACGTGCCTTGGGAGCTTCCCGCTTGTTCATGGTAACCATCAATTTGTGCTGCCTGAGGTCGGTCACGAAGAACCCTCGAGGACGAACCTCGAGCTGTGCCCAGGGCCTTCGAGGTGAAACTAGGGCAAGGCATAACGATCGTAAAATCGGGCCCTCCGATTTCAGCTGCATACAGATAGTCCCTGCGTTTCTTAGAGTAAAAATAATAAGAAACGATCTCGAATTCTTGCCCCTTCGATACTTCCACCACGACGGTGGTTACGCCCTACCGAGCGATTGATATTAAAAAATAAGGTGTCCAAGGGTCGCGTCCACACATCCCTTAAAAGTCTTTGAACTAATTACAATGGTTGGATGTCCTTTGGTCCGCTCCAATGTACACGTTAGATCTCTATAAATACTTCTTCTTTCGCTTCTTATATTCTATCGCAGCACCAAGCCCTCAAAAAAGTTCTTCTTACTTCTCTCTTGTGTTCTTTTTTGAAACGCAATTTTCATTTCCCCTCTGAAATCCTTTAACAAGAATGACAGAAACTTGCACCTCTGTCCCTCAGGAAGATGTGCCTTCCTCTTCCTTGTGCTCGTCTGAGGGCAAAGCAATAAAGCCCCCTCTCGTTGGGGAGTGAGTTCCAGGTGCCTTTGAAATGACCTCCGATTTTAAGACCGAAAAAGCTTCATCGAAGCCGGGATGATGCGAACCTGTGTCCCGATATATTAGTTTAATAGCAGATGCCGAAAGGGTGAAGACTGACTGTCGCTGGGGGGACGCGGTGTTAGTGAAGATTCCTTCTCGGGGGGAGGACATAACGACATACAAGGCCGGTTTCCTTAGTGTATATACTTATCCATTTACCCTTGGCCCGGTGGAGCCATCCTCGCCTTCAATAGACCACATGATCCTCGACTTCTGCGAACGATATCGAGTGACTCTCGGCCAAATTCATCCTTCGTTCTAGCGCTTTAATTACATGACCATACACTACGCGAACATGATTAAGGGGATTCCCTTCACCCTCGACCACCTGATCAGAATGTATAGTCCCCGACTCTTCCGTGGGGGCCTGATTAAGTTCCACTATTGGGCCTCGAGACCCTTTTTTGATTGCACCGACGAGGTTAGGAATGGCGGGTGGATGAGCCGTTTCGTCCGAATTAGGACTTCGGACCTGATTCCAGTGGGGAGGATGCCGTTCCCCGAAAGGTGGAACATGAAACGTAAGTAGATATGCTAATTAAATGTTCTCTTTTTTCTTTTTGGGTACATCTCCCTACCAACTGACTTCCTCCGCTGATGCAGCCGTTCAGGCTCGGTCAACCAACTGGATTCGATTTGCCCATACGTTGAGCGCGTGTGGCGCGATCTGTCCCAAGCTCGATGGGAAGCCAAGGACCATGGTGAGCCTTTACTCCTGCTATAATTGTATCTCTCAAAAGAACTATCACTGAAGCGTCCTCATTCCCTGTGTTTATATTTATGCAGGTCTGGGGGAGGTCTTCTTGACGAGGGAAGCACCGCTTGGCGAAGCGGGTACCCAAAAACTCGATGAAGAGAAGAGAAAGCGAAGGAGGTTGTCGGCTCATCCTGCGAAATCCAAGAAGGCCAAAGCGGAAGAACCTAAGGCTGATTCGGCGGCCTTAACTCCAGAAGTGCCAGGGAGTCCCCGAGCCGAGGGCGAAGGAAAAGACGATTCCTCTGAAGCTCCCGCGGGGGAAGAAACCTGACTGTCCCATATAATGCAGAGTCGATGGCTTCTAAATCAGAACTTGATTCCGCTGTTGTCCTACCTCGAACTGAAGAGGCCTTCGAGGGTGCTTCGGGTGATATCCCCGAGTTAAATGATGGTCAAAACTTTACTCGAGCGGAGGTGTGTTCATTAGGCGGTCTGGGGGAGCCTAGCTCTGAAGTTCCCCAAAAATAGGAGACGGCCCCGATTGATCCAGTCGGGGTTATTGAAGTGAGCGATTCCCGTTTGGGATCGACCTTTTCTCCGAGGGAGATGCAAGATGCCCAAAATAAAGTGTCCTTTGACGTGGGGGCATCCGTCGAAGATAAAAATGTGTTTGAAAGGCTTTTTGCTGCGCCTGAGGAAAAGCCTAAGCTTGACGCCTCGTTTATTTTTAGTGAGATTGACAGGCTCTGTGAGCGGGTAATCTTTCATAAATTCTGCTTGGTGCCCCGATTTTTTGACTTGCTAACCTTGTTTCTTTCATGGTCCTAGGCCAAGGTGCTTTATAATCAGACCTTCGCCAGGTTTCAAAGCGAGCTGACTCGTTACGAGGGTGAGCACAAAAACCTCACCTTGGAAGCTGATGAGCTCAGAGATCTTTCTACCAAGAGGGAGGAGGAACTCCACGGCCTTCGGGTTTGTTTGGAGGCGGCGTCCCGAGAAAGGGCTCATCTCACTGGCCAGGTTATATAGCTCTTGTTTGTTTTTTGTCTACATGTTTATCTGACTTCAGTGTTTAACACCTTGGGGGTCGATCTTTGCAGCTTTAGAAGAAAGATGTCCTAATGCAGGAGGAACTCCGAGCCATGGACTCTGAAATTCTCGAACTCAGACGGCACGTGAGTGAGGTAGTCTCTGATAGAGATACCCTCCAGGGGGAGGTGGTCTCGGTCGGGCATCAACTTGATGATGCGAGGGCGGAAAGTAATAAGTATAAGGGTTTAAATACTGAGTTGGTTGCTGCGCTATCCGAGGTTAGGGCTGAAGCCGAGGCGTTCGTGTCTTCGCATAAAGAGGATGTCGCTACTGCAAATGCCCAGGCCAGGAAGGTGTCCCAAGAGGCCGAGCTACGACTGACCCGAGCTGTGGAGCATGCCCGGTTAGAATCTCGAAGATGGGCTTTCGAGGATGTATATGCGGGGGGCATCGATTTGTCCGCCGAGATCGAGAGGGTGAAGACCCTAGAGGAGGAGGCCGCGGCCCTGCTTTCTTCTGAAGGCAAGTCGAGCAGTGGCTCGGGAGACGATGAAGATGGAGGCGAGATCCCCGAAGGGGAAGAGGGCGTTGAAAACCCGGGGGTCATGGCTGGTGCTGTTGACAACACAATTTCCGAGGGAGCCACCGAAGGCATAGCCTCGATGGTAGATTAGGGTTTTATTTGCTTTTTTCCCTTGTAGGGGCTTCAGACATAGGCCTTGTAAATGAACCCTTGTGAACCTTTTAACATATATGTAAAGGCTTTCCGTTTTTCCTTTGCTTCTTTAGGAACAATCTGTGACGCTTGTTTGATAATTGATCCAAAATTTTGGACCTCAAATTTAAACCCTTAGGCTCCTACTGCCGCTGAGCGGTTTGTAATGGCCGAGAGTTGATCGTTTTTGGGTTTAGTACCGAGTCATATTTTGGCTTGAGCTAATTGACGTTTAGGTCTACTGTATCGGCCCTGAGGCTGTTCTAGGTCGGCCCTTAAGCTCTTACGCGTTGGGTCGATACGACCTTTAAAATAGGCTGGGACTTAGGCTCTTATGAATTTGCCTTTAGGCACCTTTTAGTTAACTGTTTCGGGCTCAGTCTTCGAGTCGGATTTTGACTCGAGCTCATTGACCTTTAGGTTTTTGAATTTTAAGCTGGCGTCTGGGCTTTTACGCGTTGGGTTGGTACGACCTTTAGTATAAGTTGGCAATAGTGGCTCTTACGTATAGGGTCGGTACAACCTCTAGTATAGGCTTATTTTTCCCTCGTTAAAGACTTTTTTTTGAAGTTTTTGTGTTTGTCCGACTCTTCGACGGTTCGATAAGAACTCAATTGTGAGACGTTATGCAGTGATAAGTGATCACCTCGGAGGGTGTCGCTCGATGGCTGAATGTTTCGAAGCCTGTTGTTCAGAGCTGACATGGTCGAAGCTCTTTTGCCTATGCCGAGGGTAGCCTGATTAACCGGTTCTTTTCGAAGTATTTTCGAAGTATTTGAAGGCCTGTGAGTTTTATGGCGACGGTCGGGCATCCCTGAGTCGCGTTAGTTTGGTTGGTACAGCCTTGTGACCGTAGTCATCGTATTCGGCCGTAGCCTTTTAGTCTCAGAGTGAAGTAGTCTCAGCGTCTATATCGAGGGTATGCCTTTTTAAGGGTCTTATAAGTTCGAATATATAGCCTTAACTTTAAGATCGGGATTACGCCTTTTGTAAGGTCTTATAAATTTTGACATGCCTTACTTGAGGTCTTACAGATTTGGTTACTTGGTACAAGTATAACTCATGCCTTGCTTGAGGTCTTACAGATTTGGTATTGCCTTGTGAAGGTCATATGAGCTCGAGGTTGCCCGCATAGGGCCTTATAGCCTCGATTTTGATGAATCGATGGGGTGACCGTCGGCGACAGTCCCCGAGACATCGAGAGTTGTTTGGCTCTAGAGCCGTTTTGTGTAAACTTGGAGTTGCCTCATTGAGGGATTACGAGTTCGAATTTTCCAACCCGGTGGTCATATGGCGTCGAGTTTTTGACGTTAGTCCTCGAGTGTTCGGGAAATTTCTAGCTCTCGAGCCGTTTCAAAAAAATAGTGGAATTCTTTGAAGCGCAAAGTGTTTTGATGGAAAAATATTCCTTGATTACTTGGAACAAGTATACACGTTTTCATCGTCAAGGGTTCAATTATTCTATGCGGGCACGGTTCATTCGACCGTTTGGACCGATACATCATTTTCCTATCATGACCCTTTTTGGCTCAGCTTGACTTCTTCGGGGGGGGGGGTGATCTCCCGGGGGTGCCCCCCGTATTCGAGGTTGATTGAAGAGAAGCCTTGAATACTTGTTAAATTCTCCTTAGGTAGCATATAGGGAGATCGTTGTCATTTTGTAGGGGCATCTGATACTCAATATTCAATACAAGAACATTCTCTCTGCTCTCTAACTTAACATATTGTCTTGCTCTTATTGCTTCATCTATTACTTACATTTATTGTGTTCCATTTATTGTTCTTCATTTATTGATTATTATTGGCCATAAAGAGCCGCCATTGATTTTATCATAACTGTTATTCGCTCATCGACTGCCCCGGGCAGAACATCAGACTTGACCTCGAGGCCCCGAATAGGCAAGCTCGAGGCCCCGATTATCAGCCAATTGGTTTGGTTACCACCCTGTTCTCAAGCTCTTATCTCATTTTCTAATCTCTTACTTAGCATCTATTGCCTGAACAACTAGCATAAAAATAGATCGCGTATTTTTAGAACCACAAAATCAAATCTAATTGTAATTACCATTTTCAAGGTAAATAGTTTGGCGCCCACCTGGGGCTAAAAATAATAGTGATTATTTTCTTGCTGGTTTGCTGCATAACGCAAGTTATCTTTCACACTTTTTCTTGTCCAAGATCTTTGATTTCAGGTCAAAATGTCTAACTCAGTAAACGCACGGGAAAACAACAATCTTGAAGACCATAGAGAAAATGGTGTTGACGTCCCAGGTGTTCGTGTATTACCACGAAACCCTGAGAATGCACCAGAACCAATTGTCGTGGACGTGGTCTCCCGCAACGCTCAACACGTCGAAATAAGTTGCCACACCAATAGGAGCATACACCAAGAAGATCAACAAGAGGCTCAGAAAACCCCGGCTCAGGAAGAACAAGGGGTTAGCCTTCATGTCATCTTCGAAATGTTGCAAGCACAGCAGCTGGCGATTGCTCAGTTACAAAGCCACCAAAAGACTCCCGCCACGGTAGCTCGGGAAACGGCTCCCCGAGCCGAGCAGGTACTAGAAAGATCAAGCAACAATTGGCCGGCTGCCGACCCCGCCATCATAAAGATGCTCAAGGACCTCACAAGGAGGGTCGAGTCGGGCGAGAAGAAGATAGAAGCCAATGACAAGAAGGTAGAGACCTACAACTCTAGGGTCGATAAAATTCCGGGTGCACCCCAATCCTGAAGGGTGTAGACTCGAAGAAGTTCGTGCAAAAGCCATTCCCACAGGAAGCTACTCCAAAACCCATTCCAAAGAAGTTCGGGATGCCCGACCTTCCGTAATACAGCGGAACCTCGGACCCCAACGAGCACGTCACTGCTTACACTTGCGCGGTGAAAGGCAACGACCTAAGGGATGATGAGATCGAGTCCGTCCTACTGAAAAGGTTCGGAGAGACGCTTTCAAAAGGGGCAATGATGTGGTATCAGAACCTGGCCCCAAACTCGATAGATTCGTTTGCCATGTTGGCAGATTCTTTCATAAAGGCACATGTTGGTGCCATCAAAGTAGCTACCAGGAAATCTGATGTTTTCAAAATCAAGCAAAGGGAGAACGAGATGCTGCGAGAGTTTGTATCTCGCTTTCAAATGGAACGAATGGAACTACCACCGGTCTCTGACGACTGGGCGATACAGGCCTTCACTCAAGGTCTGAACGAGCGAAGCTCGATCGCTTCAAAGCAGTTGAAACAGAACCTAGTCAAATATCCTGCCGTGACTTGGTCGGACGTCCACAACCGATACCAATCAAAGATCAGGGTCAAAGACGACCAACTAGGAGCCCCCTGGGGCTCGGTATATCCTAACAGGCTTCCAGCAAAGGAGTGAAAGCCGAATAAAGAAAGATACAAACCATACACTAAAGATAGAAGAAACGCCCCAAGGCGCAACATACCCCGCAATGACCGGGGGACGGACTGAGGCCGGAATCCTCGGGGACTTGTTAGTAGAGCTGGATTCGACAGGAATACGGGGCCGAAGGATGCGCCCCGCTTGTCGGAATACAACTTCAACGTCGATGTTTCAGACATCGTATTTGCCATCAGTAAAATCAGAGACACCAGGTGGCCAAGGCCTGTACAATCAGACCCTTCGCAAAGGAACCATAACTTAGTGTGCGAATTTCATAACACGCACGGTCACAGGATCGAAGATTGCCGGCAACTCCGGGAAGAAGTAGCCCGACTACTCAGCAAGGGTAACCTCCGAGAATTCCTCAGCGACCGGACCAAAAATCAATTCCGGGAAAGAGAGGCGACCAAGAAGAACGAAACAAATGAGCCGCAACATGTCATCCACATGATCTTGGGAGGCATCGATGCTCCACAAGAACCCATGGTCAGCAAAACAAAAATATCCATCACCAGAGAAAAGCGAACTCGAGGTTACATACCGGAGGACACACTCACATTCAGCGACGAGGACATCGAGACCTTTGTCTCAACCTCACAACGACGCACTGGTAATCTCTTTCCTTGTAAATACATTTCAAATTAAACGTGTACTTGTGGATCCAGGTAGCACGGCCAATATTATCAGGTCGAGTGTGGTAGAGCAACTCGGACTGCTCGACTAAATTGTACCCGCCTCTCGAGTCCTCAACGGGTTCAACATGGCGAGCGAAACAACGAAAGGGGAAATCACCCTCCCGGTCAACGTGGCCAGTACAACTCAAAATGCCAAATTCCATGTCATCGAAGGAGACATGAGATACAACGCCTTATTCGGAAGGTCGTGGATACACTGCATGAGTGCAGTACCATCTACCCCTCCATCAAATGATGAAATTTCCAACAAAGGATGGGATAAAAACCGTTTACGGAGAGCAGCATGCAGCAAAAGAGATGTTCGCGGTGCATGATGTGGCACCAACACCGATACCTCCACCACCAAAGGAGCCAAAGGATAAAAAAACAATAAAATAGCGATAACAAGCTACATCCTCGGCTATGTCCGACCGAACGAAGCAAAGGACCGTACCGCGTCCTCATAACAAGTGATCGAAACATATCAGGGGCCGAAGCGCCGATAGCACTAAGGTATGATTACCTCCCTTTGTCAATTACATCTTATAATAACCTGAGTGCAGGTATCCGATCAAAACGGCCAAAGCGCTTTCCAACTCGAAGGCCTTAGGTTTCAAAATCATGCGTTGCACTCTTTCCGTTTGATCGGGTTTTTATCCCAAGATGGGTTTTACCGGTATGGTTTTTAACGAGGCAACATCTATATGCTACCTAAGGAAGACTCAACAAGTATTCAAGGCTTCTCTTCAATCAACCTCGAATACTGGGGGGCATCCCCCGGAAGATCACCTCCTCGGAGAAGCCAAGATATGCTGAACAGGGTCTCGATAGGAAAATGATGTACCGGGCCAAACGGTCGAACGAACCATGTCCGTATAGAATAACCGAGCCCCTAACAGCAAAAACATGTATACTTGTACCAAGTAATCGAAGAATACATTCCATCAAAGCATTTCGCGTTTCAAAAGAGTCCGCTATAAAAATGGCTCCTGAGCCAAAAACGTCCCGAACACTCGGGGACTGGCGTCAACAATTCAAAGCCACATGACCTCCGGGTCGGAATCTCCAAACTCATAAGCCCTCGGTGAGGCAACTCCAAGTTTACTAGAAATGGCTCCCGAGCCAGGGAATTTTCGATGACTCGGGGACTGCCGCCAATAGCCACCCCTATCGACTTATCAAAACTCGAAGCCGTATGACCCCCGGGTCGGAGCTTCAAATTCGTAAGCCCTCAATGAGGCAAGATCAAGATCATGAAACGGCCCTAGAGCCAAAAACGTTCCGAACATTCGGGAACTGACGTCGAAAACTCAAGACCACATGACCTCGGGGTCAAAACCTCTGAAATCGTAAGCCCTCAATGAGGCAATACCAAGTTTACAAGTAATGGCTCCCGAGCCAAGAAAGCGTCGATGGCTCAGGGACTTCTGCCAATCGCCGCTCCCATCGACTTATCAAAACCCGAGGCCATAAGACCACACGCGGGCAGCCTCGGTCTCGTAAGACCTATATAAGGCAATAACATTATCTGTAAAACCTCAAGCAAGGCATGAACCACACTTGTACCAAGTGATCAAAACAGTAAGACCTCAAGCAAGGCATGAACCACACTTGTACCAAGTGACCAAAACTGTAAGACCTCAAAGGCATGCAGAAATTTGTAAGCCCTTACAAAAGGCATAATCCTGATCTTAAAGTTAAGGCTATATATCGAACTTGTAAGACCCCTAAAAAGGCATACCCTCGATAAGACGCCGAAACTACTTCACTTGGGAACTGAAAGGCTCCGGCCAAACACAATGACTGCGGTCATAAGGCTGTACCAGCCAAACTAACGCGACTCGGGGATGCCCGACCATTGCTATAAAATCACAGGCCTTCAATTACTTCGAAAAAATTCGAAAAGAACCGGTTAAACAGGCTACCCTCGACATCAGATAAAAGAGCTTCGACCATGTCAGCTCCAAACTATAGGCTTCGAGATACTCAGCCACCGAGCCAAACCTCCCGAGGTGCTCGATCATCGCCATATAACGGCTCACAATCGAGGTTTTTATCAAACCATCGAAGAGTCAGGCAAACAGGACTTCAAAAGTCCTTAACGAGGGAAAAATAAAGTCTACTAGAGGTCGTACCGACCCAATGCGTAAGAGCCATTGTCGCCAGCCCATATAAAAGGTCGTACCGACCTAATGCGTAAGAGCCACTACCGCCAGCCCATATAAAAAGTCGTACCGACCCAATGCATAAGAGCTCTAACGCCAGCTTATACTAAATGGTCATACCGACCAAAGCGTGTAAGAGCCTACAGGCTATCTTAAAGGGCCATACTATGAATCTAAGGGTTCCTTTTAACTCGAAGACCAGTTCTTCTGGCGGATGGCTAACAAACATCGAAAGGTAGATGAAAAACAAAGTCACAAGACTTCTTTTGTGCACACATGTGAAAGAATACAAGCTTCATTTACAAAGTACTTTGAAGGTACTATATACAAAATCAGAAAAGGAAAGGCCTAATCTATGTCCCTCTTGGGGACTACGACCCATCAATCTCTTTCTTGTTATCTTCGGCATCGGACAAAAAGAAATTAGCATCATATTCGTCCGCCTTTTCCTGCTTTATCTCTTTCGAGAGATCAAAGCCCCTAACATGGATCTCCTCGAGGGTTTCCCTTCGAGATTCGCACCGTGCATACTCCAAGCTTCTGCTCTCACGGTCGAGGGCCCTTCTTAGCTCAACTCGAGCATCGGCAACGTCCTTCAAATAGACCGCCACTTTCTTGTCAGCCTTAGTTCAGCTCATTACAGTTTCGGCCCGGGCATCCACGATCTCTGCCTTCATCTTTAAAATTTCCTATTCGAGCCTTGCAATTATGCTCGTTCGGACCGGGCTGTTTGCTCGAACGTTCCGGAACTGCACCTCAAGGGCGGAAGCCTTGGCCAAGGAATCCTTCTGGGTCTCGACCTGGGCTTTCAGCTCGTCGCGCTCACGCTTAACCAGGCCAAATTCGCCCCAAAGTCGTTCCAGGTCCTCCATTTTTCTCTACAGCTGAAAGAGGAAAATATCAGCCTGCGAAAGCAGATGGTGGAGCATGCATTGGCTCAAAACAAAGGTTACCTGTCTTTCGAGATAACCCTCGTAGTTCCGACTTTGATCCGCCTCATAGCGCAGGCGCGCCAGCTCGTCTTCCTTTTTCGTACAAAGAAGCCTAAGGGATTTCTCCCCATCCAAGATTTCCGCAGCTTGGCCTTATGGCGAAGCAGCTCGGATCTAAGCTTGTCAAAGGCCTGCAAAAGAAAGCTCACTAAGAAAAGGTAGAGGCGAAACTGAAAGAAGTCTATGACGGTTGTCAAAGCTTACCATGAAGCTAAGCCGCTGAGCCTCACCAAAGGTCGAGCATACATCCGATGGCTTAGTTTCCCCGAAGTACCTTCGGTAGGAGAAGAGGGAGGCGGCGAATGACCCTTGTCCCTCGAAGTACCTTCGGTGGGAACAGGAAACTACGGTAAGGATGGAACTGTTTTTTCAAGAATAGAGGCCTTAGAGGCCGGAAGCTCGGCCGACTCGTCTCTTCTAAACCTCAGAAAAGGACTCGCCTCGCTGCGAGCATCCTCACACCCCGAAGGCTCCTTCCGTTTATTATCAATCCTCGACCCCGAGGTCGGCAATCTCTCTTCCTCCCCCAGGGGAGACGACTTCATCTCAGAAAATTCTCCAACACCTGCGTCGACAAAGTTAGTGCTCTATAGAGAAAGTACCTTTCTAAGAGAAGAAGCCGCTATGCACCTACCATGATGCTTTGCCTGCCATCTCCCCTTAGACAGGTCTCGCCATTTGCACTTATCGTAAGACGAGCAAGACACCAACTTATGTGACCATTCTGCTAGGTCGGGAACCTCATTAGGCAGCCAAGGGATCGCTACAGAAAACAAAAAGGAGAACATCTTCAAGGGGCCCACCTCCGCTATGGACAAAAACGATAAAAACACAAGTATACCACTTACGTGTGAAATTCCATTTCTCAGGAAATGGCAGAAACTCTCCAAGGATAAAATCGACTGTTCGTACCCGAACAAATCGACTCATCCACCCTCGGTCCTCATCTTTTTCATCATTAACAGCAGGGGGCCGAGTGGATCGACGTCACAGAGTAATCAAGCCTCTATAATGCAAAGGCCGGTATAACCTAATGAGATGACTAAGGGTGAATTCAAGTTTGGCCTTGTCCGCAAAGTACCTTATCGTCAACACTATCTTCCAAAGGGATGGGTGAACCTGCGCCAAGGTAACCTGATACCTTCTACAAAAGTCGAGTACGACCCTACCGAGAGGGCCTAATGTGAAGGGGTACGTATACACGCTCAAGAACCCCTCGACATGAGCCATGACGCTCTCCTCCGTGGAAGGTGCCTGCAACACCACCTCTCTTCCCCATCCGCAGTCTTCTCTAATTGCCTCGAGATGCTCCTCCCGAGGAGATAAACCTCGACGCATGCTCCCGGTGTCCCAGGACGTTGGGAGGTTTCGCTAATGAAAAGTCCCTCTGTGAGGCAAAGCACCTCGATGCTAGCTCGCCAGATGCCGGCGGTGTACCACCGACCGAGCACGAAATTAAGGAAGAACCCTCCTCTTCTTGACAAGCGGACGTAGGCACAGCGGCCATGGTTATGGTAAAGCAAGGAAAGGGGAAACGAGAAGACACATGCGAAAGCTCTGAGTTGAAGGAAACTTGGCGCATAAAGAAAAAAAACCCTATAAAGAATGGTCACCTAATACAGCAGTGGTTTCAAAAGAAGTTGAGGCAAATATATAAGGACCAATAAAATCTGACCATGTCAGTATCATTTCTTAGGAAATGCACTGGTGGGGGCCACCCTGGTCATTTTACGATCATATCGCTCATGTGATACCGTCGCACCAGCACCAGAGAGTCATTCGACCCAGAGGGCTTTCGATCCTTGCAGGGCATCGACCTTGTATAAATGCTCGGCGCTATTGTAAGATGGTACCCGATCTCAAAGGCCTCAACTGCTCCGAGCATATGTTCCAAAGAACCAACAGTCAGAATCTAAAGACAAAAGCAATATAGCATTCAAGACTGGAAGCGGAAAAAAAACATTGTATTCCCAAAAAATGCATGTACAAATGGGAGAGCATTCACAAAGTCTTTCCCTAAGAAACCTTTGGCACAAATAGGGAAAGGGACGACTTAAATATACTCTTCATCCCAGGAGTCATCACCGGAACCCTTGTCCGAAGAATTCGAATAGGCAGTTTCTTCCTCCATGGTTCGCGCCTCCTCGATCTCAGCTGAGAAATCGATGCCTTTGCCATTCGCTTCCTCAAAGGCCTGCTTCCGTGCTTGCGCACGAGCACGAGCAACAGCTCGAGTCAGCTTCTGCTCGACCCCCGCTAGTATGTCTCGAGCCTTTTCATTCGCAGTAGCGGCGTCTTTCCTGTACGAGGATGCCTTTTCCTCTGCCACGGACCTGGCCGACGACAGCGCGACAATCTCCTCCTTGGCACTCTCCAAGAGGTTCCGAGAAGACGATAGCTCCTTCTCCTTGACGGATATCTCCTCCTGAAGATGCCCCATGAGAGCATTCCTTTGCCCAACCTACGAAAGGTGAAACAAACTGGTAAGTATCAGGTTAAAATAAGAGGAAGGTTCGCAAAATGCAGTACTACCTGCTTAGCAAGGTTGTCTCTGTTTCGGCTCACTTCTTCCAACTTTTCCTGGAGCATGCTCAACTCCTATTCCTTTCGGGCAGAAAGGGCCTCCGACTCCTTTAAACCCGAGGCAAGACCCTCGACCTCCTTCCTATGCTCATCTCGCAGTTTAGAGATAGCGTGTTCGTACATTCTCTTGGCCTATAGCAAAACGGAAGAGTCAGAAAAATAGGGAGGACTACTTAGAGCACTAAATGTATGCGTTGAAAGGTTATCACCTGCTGATGGAGCCTCCCCGCTTCCTCAATAGCATTGGGAGTGTCGAGATTAATGTCTTCACCAAGGCCGTCGAGGAAGTTGACATGATCACCTCCTCCCTCGAGGGGACCCCCCACGTTGGTAACTTTTGGGTCCTGCGCATCCTTAAGCTCCCCAAAATGAGAATCGGGGACCCAAATTAAGGCCCTCCAGAACATAAAAAAAACCCGAAGGGCAAGTCCTGTCCCCGAAAAGCTCTAGGCTCGGGCCTTTTGGAGCCGACAACAGCAAGTTCCCCGGCAGGGACTGTGCCAGGTCTGATCGAGGATTCAGGGGCCGTATCCGCACCTTCCTCGAGGTCCTCCGAAGCATGAGCTCGAGCTGAATCAGCCATTCCCAGCTCGGCGACCCTCGGCACAGACACTTGGGGGCATCCGTGCCCGATCTCTTCCTTTGTCTCAAAGGGATATCATCGTCATCATCATCCTCATCCTCGCCATCAGAACTTGCTCCGGAAGTGGAAGTCAAGACCTCGACCCTAGCTCGAGGCTTGCGAGACTTGGGCTTCTTTGATACAGGAGACTCGACATCCGTCCCTTTTTTCCTCTTTTTTCCCTTATCGGGTTTAGAGGACTCTCCCTTACCGGCGGGGGGCGATCTCATCTGCACTCCATCGCCAAGGCCTGCGCAAGCATAGTAATCAATTTATCAATACAGAGAATATAGGGAAGAAATATGAAAACATGATAAAGGCGGCAAGAAGGGGCTTACCATGATTCTTGGCCACCCACCGCTTTTAGCCAACTCAGGCCAAGAACACTCGAGATAGGGGAATAAGGCATCTAGTCCCCTAGTCCACCACAACAGGTCCGGAACAGATTCGGGATACCAAAGGGCGGCTGTGTGAGCAAAGGGAAAGTTAGTTTTAGAGAAGAAAGTAAGAAGATAATAAAGCGTACTAAAAGAAGAAGCACTTATGCTTCGTGTTCCACTCTTCCGGAGACGACATCCATTCAGCCGGAATAATGTTCGAGGTCCTTACTCGGACAAACCGGCTCATCCACCCCCGATCTTTGTGCTCGTCGATACTCGAGAAAGAGGTTTTCAAAGATCGAGGCTGAAGCTTGATCAGGCCTCGGAAAAGACGGGGGCTGTACAGCCTGATAAGACGATCAAGAGTAAAAGTTGCATCCTTGACTTTGCTGGAAAAGTAGCGAAGCATGTAGACTATCCTCCAGAAAGAGGGGTAAATTTGGCCGAGCGTCACCCTGTAATTACAGCAGAAGTCGAGAATGACTGGGTCTATAGCCGGAGAAGAAGGGTTCGAGGAGTCGACAGGGCGCTAGGTGAACGGGTACGTGTATACATAAAGAAAATTGATCTTATTGTCCGTTATGTTGTCGTTAAGGCTAGGGATCTCAACCAGCACTTTCTTCCCCCACTGGCAGTCAGCCCGCACTTTGCCTATATCCTTCACAACGCTAATGAACCGGGACACATGTTCGCATCGACCCGGCGTAGAAGAAGGCCTCTCGATGGAAAAATCCTTTGTACTATCGAACTCGGTGGGTGTACACTATTCGACGGTAGGAGCCACTGTGGGCTTACCTTTGGATTTACTCTTGGATGCTCGAGATGAAGAGGCAGCTTCGTCTTTCCGAGGCACTGTCTTGGAAGTCCTGGCAATGGCAACAAAAATTTTCTTTTTCTCGAGAAGGAAGGCAAGAAACAGAGAGCAAAGAAAAAAGGGGGTGTAGAGGAAGATGGATTTGGATCTGATAGCTTGAAGGAATCACTAAAGTGCGAATCACCAAGCAATTGGGGTATTTATAGAAGCCGTATGGGTAGCGGAACAGCCCATAGCGGTTCGTAGGCTCTTCGATAGTCGTGATGATAGCGACCCTTGCGTGGCCATTGAAATATGGCATTAAATGCCCTTACTGGCTGACGTCATGGCGATTACAAAGGTTCAAAATTGTTTCCTATCATCTCACTCTAGGAAACGCGGGGACTATCTCTATACGGTAACATCGGAGGGTCCAATTTTCGGCCATTACGATGCTTCATAAGCACGTCGGTCAAAGGCTTGAGGCTATAGTCGAGATTTACACCCGAGGGGCTCGAGACAATATAGGTCGACAGCTATGAAGAAAAAATAGGAAGTTACCAAGGCGCATGACTAGGGCTGACAACGCCTAGTAGGCTGGTTCAGACCCGTATCCTAGCATTAATTAGTTGTATCAATCTCATATCTTTGTAATAAATGCATTTGCACTATATTGGGATTCCCCTGATATATAAGGGAGATCCTTGTCATTTTGTAGGGGCATCTGATACTCAATATTCAATACAAGAACATTCTCTCTGCTCTCTAACTTATGTCATGCCTCACAAGGCGAGGGACATGACCGGCACTCGACTGGGTAGCCCCAGTCAAGCGGACCTGGGTGCCTTTCCTATCCCACGTGTTACCCCATGTTTTCATTACTCATTAACCAAAGGAAATAGCCACTTATAATTAAAACACCTTTTTCTTTCGAAATATACATAACGAACATGATTAATTAGCGTGGTTTACAACTTACATCGGCCAACATACAAAATACATATTACATAAGTTCACAACCCACATTTCTTGTCTACGGAGCCTCTAAGGATACAAAAGGATGATACAATACTTGCCGGTAACAAGGCTTCGGCTATACCTTACACAAATACCAAAACAAGACTCCGGAACAAAAGTGGCATGAGCCAGTAGGGCCCCGAGAGGAAAGGGGCTCACCAATTCAGCTGACGGAAAGTGAAGGAATGCTACGGACGATGGACTGGAGTACCTGCTATAGATCCACCTACAATCATAACACGAATGTAGCGCCCCCGGCAAAAGGGACGTCAGTACATTTGAATTGTACTGGTATGTATGAACAAACTTTACCCCAAGTAAAATCAAACCATACACAAGTAACAAGTAATAATGGAATCCACAATCAAATGCACATGAAAGGAACAACCAAAGTCAAACAAGTTTCACAATCTCTCCTTTCCCTTCCGACATCATCTCATCACATCAATGATTTCACAATTTTCAAATATGTTCATTTCAATAGTGATTTCGATCACTTTTCCACCCTTATTACCTCGGCCACCCTTATTACCTCGGCCACCCTTATTACCCCAACCCACAATTTATCATTTTGTGTTGCGGCGCGCAACCCGATCCCACCGGACAATCACATTTCACACGACAACAATAGTCCACAGTTCAATCACATGGCTTCAGGCCATCCAGAATATCATTTCACAACAACAATAACAGTAATTCACAAAGAACAACAACAACAACAATTCTCAAGAACTACAACAACAATTCAAAAAGAATTTCCATAACCATCAATAGCATTTCCATCATATTCAATAACTCATATGCATTTTATGTCACAACAATAATTGCCCACGACAAGCGATATATGTTATTACCATAGTCGTTCCAATTGCATCATTTATGATTTCCTTCTATCATTTGTTGCTCAGCTCTTACCACATAACACTTTAACAATCACACGTTTGGTTTATTGCCAATTACTACACCATTATATCGGGAGACTTAACCACGAACACTCAATTCGTACCAATCACAGAATTTCACACATAATCCACGTAGATATCACATACCAAATATTCGTACACCAAACAAGGTGATTTTACTAACTCCCATATTTTTAGAACATGATATTCAAACTCCCAATTTTTACTAACTCCCATATTTTTAGAAAAATTTTGCCAAAGTTTCCTTTGTAATTAGGCTTATCTACCTGTCAGAGAGCCCCCGAAACATATTTCCAAGTACCATTACATGATTCCAATTATCTCTACAACTGGTATACATCTCATTACCTTAACAATTTGCACATATTCAATCACTTGTTACATTTTGCACATAAATTAGTCACTTCAATGAGTCTCACACAGTTCAACCACTTTAGTACTCTATATGGATTTCAATTTATCTTTACCATCTACATTACCATTAATCATCCACTTATCACAAAGACTTTCATTTACCAAAAAGGGTTGCACATGACTCAAATAATCACAACACTTGCAATTCTTGCACGACTTGAGGAGTTACAATAGTAAAGCATTTAGAACGAAAAGATGGGGTGTCTTTGCACCAAATTGAACACAACATCAGTTTGCTTAGAGATAGGAGTTCGCACGATCACTACTTAGACTGGTTCAAACAGGTGGGGATATTTCTCTATTATTTAATTTTCCGCTTCCCATGTGGATTCCTCAACTCGCTGACTTCGCCATAATACTTTAACTGAAGCAATTTCCTTATTCCTCAATTTACAGACTTGCCTATCAAGAGTAGCTACCGGGACTTCTTCATACGATAACTCTTCATTAACCTCGATAGTCTCAACTGGCACGATGGTGGATGGATCTCCCACCACATTCTTTAACATAGACACATGGAACACTGGGGACACTAGTGACATTTCAGGAGGCAATTCCAGCCTATAAGCCACCTGCCTTATCCTTTGAGCGATCCGATACGGCCCGACATACCTAGGACTCAACTTCCCTTTCTTCCCGAATCGCCTGACTCCCTTCATAGGAGATACCCTCAAGAACACCCAATCATCAACTTGAAATTCCAATTCTCTTCGACGAACGTCTACATAGGATTTCTTACGACTTTGAGCAGTTTTCATCCTTTCCTGAATGACTTTAACTTTTTCCATAGCCTGGTGCACGAGATCTGGCCCTATCAATTCTGCTTCACCCACTTCAAACCATCCTATCGGAGACCTACACCTCCTTCCGTACAATGCCTCAAATGGGGCCATTTGAATACTAGCATGAAAGCTGTTATTGTAAGCAAACTCTATAAGTGGCAAGTGATCATCCCAATTACCTTTGAAATCCAAGACACAAGCCCGCAACATGCATTTAGGTTATCAGCCCTTCTTTTGCAAACCTCTACTTTTACCCAATTTCACTTACTAGGTTTTAGGTTTTAAAAGACATGCATGTAGGTTTCAACCATTATTTTCAAGAATCAATGCATGAGACTCCCCCCCCCCCCTTAGTTTAAACCTGAAAATCAATGAAAAAGGGTTAGGGATTTTACCTGCAAGAATGGGGATGAGGATAATCACTTTAAAATTTCCCGGCCCAGATAGTTTTGAAGAATCAAATTTGATGAAGATGACTTTCTCTCTCAAGAACCCTCTCTTCCTCTCTCTTATTTTGCTCAGAAGGTATGTAAAAAATGAGGGGTTGGGGTGTTTTATTAAAAAGGGGGTCGGGTGTAAAATTTAGAAAATTAGGAGCCCGAGTCAGGTTTGCGGTCGCACTTTACGATCGCAGATCCGAAATACGGTCCGCAGAATAGACCGCAAAAGTGCTCCAAAAATCTAATTCTTCTGTTTGGGTCTGCGGAGGAAATGCGGTCCGCATATCAGTTATGCGGTCGCATAATGGACCGCATTTTGACCTTAATTTTAACCAAACCACTGACTCAATCTGCGGCAGAAATGCAGTCCGCATACATGATTTGCGATCGCATTCTGGACCGCAAAATAACACTTTTCTGGAAAACTTTGGTTCTTTGATTTTTGAATGCTTAGATCAGTACAAAGGGTCCGGACCGCGGCGAGAATGAAGAATTTTACACATTCCCAACACATATTCGGAACCTGACACTACAAGCTACTAGGTTTTGAGCACAAACTTTTACGGGGCCTTACAACTTAACATATTGCCTTGCTCTTATTGCTTCATCTATTACTTACATTTATTGTGTTTCATTTATTGCTTATTATTGGCCATGAAGAGCCGCCATTGATTTTATCATACCGTTATTCGCTCATCGACTGCCCCGGGCAGAACATCAAACTCGACCTCGAGGCCCCGAATAGGCAAGCTCGAGGCCCCCATTATCAGCCAATTGGTTTGGTTACCACCTTGTTCTCAAGCTCTTATCTCATTTTCTAATCTCTTACTTAGCATCTATTGCTTGAACAACTAGCATAAAAATAGATCGCGTATTTTTACAATCACAAAATCAAATCTAATTGTAATTACCATTTTCAAGGTAAACATTGGGTAAGGGTTGAATGGGGACTTGGTGAGGATCAGTTCCTCTCTCTAGAATTCTTTCTCTCACTCTAAATGTAGTAGAAAATAGCACAAATGTGTCTAATAGGGTGTTTTTAATGAGATGGGGTTGGGTTTTAAAAGTTAGAAAATATGTGCCTCGACTCAATCTGCGGTCGCATATGCGACCACATAAGTGATATGCGGACCGCAAAAGTGGCCCTCAGACTTGGATATTCTGCCCGGGTATGCGACCAATATGCAGTCCGCATACCTACTCTGCAGTCGCATAATGCACCGCAGAACTGCCCTTTGCAAAAATCTCATGGAGGTTATGCGACGACTATGCGGCCCGCATATCAATTATGCGATCGCATAATTGGCCGCATAGTTGTCCTCGAAATTGGCCAACATTCTGCCTCACTCTGCGGCAGTTATGCGGCCTGCATTGCTATTATGCGGTCGTATAATGGGCCGCAGAAATGCGCTCTTCTGAAAAACGTTTTTCCTTAACTTTTTAATGCACAGATCAATCTAACAGGTCCGAACCTGTTAGATTTCTAACACATATTCTTAACTTGGCACTACAAGATTTTGGGTTTTTGAGAAAAAATTTCACGGGGCCTTACAAAAACCTTGCCGGTAAAACCCTTCTTGGGATTAAACCCGATCGAAGGAAAAGAGTGCAACGCATGCTTTAAAACCTGAGGTCTTCAAGTTGGAAAGCACTTCGATCGTTCCGATCGGACACCTGTACACAGGTTAGTGTAAGATGTAAAATAAAAAGGGAGACGATTATACCTTAGTGGTGATAGCGCTTCGAGCCTCGATGTGCTTCAATTGTTTGCTCCGGGGAAGCGGTACGGTCCTTTACTCGTTTATTCGGGTGTGGTCGAGAATGTATCTCGTGATTGCTACTTCCCTGTTTGCTTGTCCTTTAGCTCCTTTGATGCTGAAGGCGTCGATGCCGGCGCCACATCGTGCACCGCGAACATCTTTCTTGCTGCATGCTGTTCCTCGTACACAGTTTTTATTCCGTCCTTTGTCGGAAATTTCATCATTTGGTGAAGAGTTGATGGTACTGCTCTCATGCAGTATATCTCTGGACTTCTGAGTAAGTCATTGTATCTTATGTCTCCTTCGATGACATGAAACTTGGCATTTTGGGTTGTGCCGGCCACATTGACCGGGAGGGTTATTTCCCCTTTCGTTGTCTCGCTCGCCATGTTGAATCCATTGAGGACTCCAGAGGCGGGCACGATCTGGTCGAGCAGTCCGAGCTGCTCCACCACCCTCGACCTGATAATGTTGGTCGAGCTACCTGGATCCACAAGTACACGTTTAATTTGAAATGTATTCACAAGAAAAGAGTTTACCAGTGCGTTGTTATGAGGCTGAGACAGGGTCTCGATGTCCTCGTCGCTGAATGTGAGAGCGTCTTCGGGTATGTAACCCCGAGTTCGCTTTTCCCTGGTGATGGTTATTTTTATTCGTTTGACAATGGGTTCCTGTGGGATGTCGACTCCTCCAACAATCATGTGGATGACATGTTGTGGTTCTTCTGTTTCATTTTTCTTGTTCGCCTCTCTTTGCCGGAATTGATTTTTGGCTTTGTCTCTGAGGAACTCTCGGAGATGCCCTTTGCTGATCAGTCGGGCTACTTCTTCTCGGAGTTGTCTGCCATCTTTGATCCTATGATGGTGTGTACTGTGAAACTCGCACACCAGGTTGGGGTTCCTTTGTGATGGATCTAATTGTACGGGTTTGGCCACCTGGTTTCTCTGGCTTTACCGATGGCAGAGACAACGTCTAAAACATCAATGTTGAAGTTGTATTCGGACAATCGGGGTGCCTCCATCAGTCCTGTATGTTTGTCGAATCCGACTCTGCCCACGAGTCCCCGAGGATTCTGACCTCGGTCTGTCCTTTGGTCATTTCGGGGTATGTTACGCTTTGGGGCATTTCTTTGATCTTCAGTGTAAGGTTGATACCTTTCCTTGTTTGGCCTTAGTTCCTTTAACAAGAGCCTGTTGGGATATATTGAGCCCGAGGGGGCTCCCAGTTGGTCGTCCTCGACCCTAATCTTCGACTGATATCAGTTGTGGACATCCGACCAACTCACGGTGGGATATTCTATCAAGTTCTATTTAGTTGCTTTGAAGCTACCGAGCTTCGTTCGTTCAAACCTTGGGTGAAGTTCTGTACTGCGCAGTCATCAGAGACTGGTGGTAATTCCATTCTCTCCATTTGGAAACGAGATACAAACTCCCGTAGCATCTCGTTTTCTCTTTGCTTGATTTTGAAGACATCGGATTTTCTTGTAGCGGCCTTAATGGCACCGACTTGTGCCTTTATAAAAGAATCTGCCAGCATGGCAAATGAAACTATTGAACTCGGGGCTAGGTTGTGATACCACATCATGGCCCCTTTTGAAAGCGTTTCTCCGAACTTCTTCAATAAGACGAATTCAATCTCGTCGTCCTTCAGGTCGTTCCCCTTTACAACACAGGTATAAGTAGTGATGTGCTCGTTGGGGTCTGAGGTTCCATTGTACTTTGGGAGATCAGGCATTCTGAATTTCTTCGGAATGGGCTTTGGAGCGGCGTTTGACGGGAATGGCTTTTGTACAAATTTCTTTGAATCTACACCCTTCAGGATCGGGGGTGCGCCTGGGATCTGATCGAACCTTGAATTGTATGTCTCCACCTTTCTGTCGTTAGCTTCTATCTTCTTTTCGCCCGATTCAATCCAATTCGTGAGGTCCTAGAGCATCTTTATGATAGCAGGATCGGTTGTTGACCCATTGTTGCTTGATTTTTTAGGTACTTGCTCGGCTCGAGGAGCCGTTTCTGGTGCTGCTGTGCTCAGAGTTTTTTGGTGGCTCTGCAGTTGAGCGATCGCCAGCTGTTGTGCCTGCAGCATCTCAAAAATAACGTGAAGGCTAACCTCTCATCCCTCCCGAGCTGGGGTTTTCTGAGCTTCTTGTTGATTCTCTTGGCGTATACTCCTGTCAGTGTGTGAGCTTATATCGATGTGTTGGGCGTTACGCGAGACCACGTCCACAGGAATTGGTTCTGGTGCGTCCTCAGGGTTTCGCTGTGGTACACCGACACCTGAAATAGCTACACCATTCTCTCCATGGTCCTCAGGACCGTTGTTCTCTTCTGCGTTCACTGAGTTTGACATTCTGACCTGAAATCAAAGATTCTTTGGACAAGAAAGAGCATGAAAGATAACTTGCGTTATGTAGTAAACCAGCAAGAAAATAATCAATATTATTTATAGCCCCACAGTGGGCGCCAAACTGTTTACCTTGAAAATGGTAATTACAATTAGATTTGATTTTGGGGTTCCAAAAATACGTGATTTATTTTTATGCTAGTTGTTCAGAAATTGATGCTAAGTGTGAGACTAGAAAATGAAGTAAGGACTTGAAGATGGTGTATCAAGCAAACCGAGTGGCTGGGATCAGGGCCTCGAGCTGGCTGATACGGGGCCTCGAGGTCGATCTAGGCGTTAGGCTCTGACCAGTCGGTGGAGAACTAACAATTCTAAGGGCCTTGATGAAGGCTCTTTATGATCAATAATGAGTAATAAATGAAGAACAATTAATGAAACACAATAAATGTGAGCAATAAATGCAAGTAATAAGATCAAAGGAGAATATGTTTAAGTTAGAGAGCAGAGAATGTTCTTTTTCTTGTATTAAATCTCATCCCTCTTACAAAATGGAAAGGGTCCCCTTTATATAGGAAGGGGAATTCCAACGTAGCACACGAGTAATTATTACAAAGAAATATAGCTGGTACAGCTATTCACTAGCCTGATACAGACTAGTGCTTCTCTTGCAGGTATTGTCAGCTTTGGTCACGTGCCTTGGGAGCTTCCCGTTTGTTCATAGTAACCATCGATTTGCGCTGCCCCAAGGTCGGTCACGAAGAACCCTCGAGGACGAACCTCGAGCTGAGCCCAGGGCCTTCGAGGTGAAACTAGGGCAAGGCATAAGATCGTAAAATCGGGCCCTCCGATTTCAGCCGCATACAAGGATCTAGAAAGCAAAACGACTGGTTGGGTCATTACATTTTCCACCTCTTAAATAAACTTTCATCCTCGAACGGGTCTAGAATCATACATGGAGTGTTGAATAAATGCGGATATCTGCTTCGCATGTCCTCCTCGGTCTCCCACATCGCTTCCTCGACTGGTTGACCCCTCCCCCGGACCTTTACCGTAGAAATCTTCTTGGACCTCAACTGGCAAACCTGCCTTTCAACAATAGCAAATGGCTCCTCCTCATAACCCAAGCTCTCATCTAGCTAAACCGTTTGTAATCTAACACATGCGACCTGTCAGCATGGTACTTCCAAAGCATAGACATATGGAAGACCGGATGAACTCCCGATAGACTAGGAGGCAAAGAAAGCTCATAAGCAGCCTCCCCAACTCGCCTCAATACCTCAAATGAGCCAATAAACATTGGGCTCGACTTACCCTTCTTCCCGAACCTCATGATACCCTTCATCGGTGAGACTTTCAAGAGAACCGTCTCGCCCACCATAAACGATAAATAACGCACCTTCTGATCCGAGTAACTCTTCTGTCTGGACTGTGCTGTGCGAAGCCGCTCCTAAATCAACTTTACCTTCTCCAAGGTATCCTTCACTAAATCAGTGTCATATAACCTAGCCTCGCCGGACTCAAACCATGTGATGGGCGAATGGCATTGCCGACCATATAAAGCCTCAAATAGAGCTATCTCGATGCTGGACTAATAATTGTTGTTATAAGCAAACTCATCCAAGGTCAAGAATCAATGCCGCTGTCCCCCCTCCCCCCTCCCCCCCGAAATCAATCTCACACGCTCTGAGCATATCGTCCAGAATCTTAACTGTCCACTGTGACTACCCGCCGGTCTTTGGATGGAAGGTTGTGCTGAGCTCTCCCCGGGTGCCCACTCACTCTGTACTGCTCTCCAAAAAAATAAAGTGAATTGAGGGCCTCTGTCTGAAATGATGGAAACAGGTAGATCATACAACCGGACAATCTCCTGAATGTAAATCTGGGTCAATCTCTCTGAAGAGTACGTAGTCAGAACCGGAATAAAGTATGCTGACTTGGTCAGCCTGTCGATAATTACCCAAATGGCATCAAACTTCCTCAACGTCCGCGACAACCAAACTACAAAGTCCATAGTGATCCACTCTCATTTCTACTCTGGTATAACCATCTGCTGGAGTAGGCCACCTGACCTCTGGTGCTCATACTTAACTTGCTGGCAATTTAGACACCTAGCTAAATACTCAACTATGTTATTCTTCATCCGCCGCCACCAATAATGCTGCCTCAGGACGCGATACATCTTCGTAGCACCAGGATAAATAGAATACCAAGAATTGTGTGCCTCCTCTAGAATATTCTCCCTCAAGCCATGAACATTTGGAACACATAAGCGACCTGGAGTCGTAGAATACCATCCTCGTTGATAGTAACCTCCTTGGCACCACCCTGTAATACCATCTCTCTAAGATCTAGAAGGTGCGGATCATCGTATGGACGGGCCTTGATGCGCTCAAATAATGAAGACTGAGCCACAACACATGTAAGAACTCGACTGGGCTCTAAAATATCCAACCTCACAAGTCTGTTAGCTAAGGACTGAATGTCCAAGGCCAATGGACTCTCCCCTGCTGAAATAATTGCCAAACTACCCAAGCTCTCGACCTTTTTGCTCAAGGCATCCGCAACCTCATTCACCTTGCCCAGATGGTAATATCATAATCCTTCAGTAACTCAAGCGACGTGTGCTGCCTCAAATTAAGATCCATCTGCTTAAACAAATGCTGCAAGCTACAATGATCGGTGTAAACTTCATAGGACACCCCATAAAGATAATGCCTCCAGATCTTGAGAGCATGAACTATCGCGGCCAGCTCTAAATCATGTACGGGGTTATTCTTCTCGTGGGGCTTCAGCTGACGTGAAGTATATGCAATAACTCGCCCCTCCTTCATCAATAACAACCCATGACAACGCATGAAGCGTCGCAATACACAATATATATCCCTGAACCGGAAGGTAGCACTAAAATCGGTGTTGTAGTCAATGCTATCTTAAGCTTCTGAAAGCTCGCCTCACAATCATCGGGAAATCGGAACGAAGCACCCTTCTGGGTTAATCTAGTCAAAGGTGCTGCAATAGATGAGAAGCCCTCCACAACCCGACAATAATAACTTGCTAACCCCACGAAACTCCTGATCTTGGTCGCTGTGATGGGACGAGGCCAACTCTAGACTGCCTCGATATTCCTGCGATCCACCTTAATACCCTCTCCTGATACAGTATGCCCCAAGAATGCCATAGAATCTAACCGGAACTCGCACTTGGAGAACTTAGCATATAGCTTATGTTCCCGTATGGTCTGAAGCAAAACTCTCAAATGTTGCTCGTGCTCCTCCATACTACGCGAGTAGATCAATATGTCATCAATGAAGACAACGAAGAGGGAGTCAAGATATGGCCTGAACACCCGGTTCATCAAATCGATAAATGTCGTCGGGGCATTGGTCAAGCCGAAAGACATCACTTGAAACTCATAGTGGCCATACCTAGTCCGGAAGGCCATCTTCGAAACATTCGAAGCACGAATCATTAGATGATGATACCCCGATCTCAAGTCGATCTTAGAGAACACCTTGGCACCCTGCAACTGGTCAAACTGATCATCAATACGCGGCAACGGGTACTTGTTCTTAATGGTAACTTTGTTCAACTGGCGGTAATCAATGCACATCCTCATACTCCTATCCTTCTTTTTCACAAATAACACAGGTGCACCCTAAGGTGACAAACTCGGCCTGACGAACCCTTTGCTAGAAACTCCTCAAGCTGCTTCTTCAGCTCTTTCAACTCCTTTGGAGCCATGTGTAACGGTGGAATAGGGATAGGCTGGGTGCCTGGTGGCAAATCAATACTGAAATCGAGATTGCTATCTGGTGGCATGCCTGGTAAATAGAAGGAAACATGTCGGAGAACTCTCGCTGTATGAGTCTCTGTAGCAGTATCCCGAACATAAGCTAGATAAGCCAGACAATCCTTCTCGACCATATGTCAAGCCTTTAGGAAAGAGATAACCTGACTAGATACACTGATATATGAACCCCTCCACTCCAATCTAGGCAACTCTGGAATCGCCAAGGTAACAGTCTTGGCATGGCAATCAAGAATGACATGATACAAAGACAACCACTCAATGCCTAGGATGAACTCAAAGTCAATCACTACTAAAAAATGGTTCTATTGGAACGATTATTTTGTAACGGTTCGAGAACTGTTATAATAAATTATGTATTGGAACGGTTTTAATCGTCCCAATAGAGTCATAAGGCTTTTGGGACACTTATGAAGCAAAAGCGTTCCAATAGCACGGTAATCGTCACCATAAATAAATGTATGAATACAATTTATAAAGGCGATACAATAGTGTTATTTATGGGAACAGTTTGGTGAAATAAAATATATATTGGGACGGTTTATTTTTCCCTCCCAACTTTCCCTCCTACATATTTATTAAAAAACGAAAAAATAATAGATGACCCCACCAAATTTTTATACTAAGTCTTTAATTTGTTTTGTAAAGTTAGAAAACACATTTCGTCTCTCTGTCGTCTCATCATCAGCCCTTTCGCCTCTCTCTCTCTCACACAGTCTTAAACCTAGAAAAAATCGCCATCGACGAACTGTACGGCTTGCTCCGGCGAAGGAAGATCCATTCCGACGAAGAACAACCATTTCGGCTAATATAAGGGAATCTCAGATGTAGGTTGCCGGTATTTCTCCCTTGTTCGATATTTTCTGTGGTTGTTCGATGTTCGCTATTATTTCGCCGGATAATTGTTTCACTTCTTCTTCTGTTTTCTTTCTCCGGTAAGATTCTGATAAATCCGTCAATTTACCCTGTCCCTTGTTTGTAGTATATGATAAATTTTGTGGTTCCTAGTTTGTAAAATTGGGGGTTTAGTGGGTGGATTTTGATAGATGAAAGGGCTGTTGAAAATAGATCAATTCAATGTTTAAATCTTTTTAAAGGTAATGATTCGGGAAATTAAACCATTGCTAAAACAACTAGTTCATACAGATAAGTTGATTCGGGTTTAGTTGGGGGTTAAGTATGGACTTTTTATAAGTGGCTTTTTTCTTATCTTTCATATCATCTGATTTTTTTTATTAAGAGTAATAAGCCAATTTTGTACTGGTTGTTTTGGTGCCATATAGGATAAAACTAATTTAATGGATAACGGAGATAAAAGATGGATGTGCCTTCGAAGGTCAACTGATGAGTACATACAAAGAGTGAATAAACTTTTTGATAAAGCATTTGAATGAGCTTCCCAAGGAAATAAAATATTATGCCCTTTTAAAGAGTGCGCTAATTGTTTTTGGCATCATAGGAATAACGACTTCTTATACTTCCGCCTTTCAAGCATAGAATAACAACTTCTTTCCTTTTAATATTTACAGAGGGGAGAAGGCATTTTGTAGTACGGAGTGTCGTTGCACACAAATATTGATCGATGAACACAAAGAGAAATGTGGTTCTGGAGCAATGAAATCGCTTGGCGACTACTCTGTCTCTCCTTGCTCCGGCGCAATGCAGTTTTTCACTGGCATAGTCGTGGCTTAACAACTCAAAATTATATGGTACCTTCAACTTTACATAAATAAATAAATAAAAGGGGCGATATATATAAGTTTCGAAAGGTATCCCGAATAAGAATTGGTACCCACTGGCTTAAGAAAGATGTTAGATTTTTATGTTAATGATATTCTGAGCATGAAATCTATGCTACTTGAAGAGTAGGATAAAACATTCTCGGAAAAGCATGTAATGAAGTTTGTTAGAAATTACTTAGTGAAGAGGGTAATCTGCTGCAAGGCACATAGACGGATTCACATAGCAATTCCAAATGTTATATTTTAAATATATGGTTATGAGGTTGGAATACTATATTGCACTTATCGGTATGAAGTTGGAATCCAAAAATGTACTTTAGTCTCAATTCGTCTAATTAACTTGTGTGCACCGGCGCTGTTCAATTTTTAATCAGATTAAAATTAGTGACTAATAGCTAGTATCTTATATAGTAACTCAAAGATCCAATTACTAACTTGTTCTCTAATTAGTTGGAAAAAAATTATTATTCTATGCTTGAAAGGCAGAAGGAAATCAATTTTTTATTCTTGTGTATGCTCTTGGAGTTTTTAGTTTGTTTCAGTTCCAAGCTTTTGTAATATGCTAAGTTCTTGAAACTATAGTCTGATACATGAAGCTATTTTAATATGCTATAAAGCTTAGTTTGTTTCATTCCAAGGTTTTATAATATCCAAGCAACTTTTGTTTTAAATTTTCAGTTCTTGCGTATGACCTTTGGCCTTTGAACTCCATTTGAATCTATATCTACTGTGTAATCTTACAAGTATGTTATCTTATTTGTCTTTGGCAGGTGAATAGGAAAAGAGAAAACTCATAACAAGAGGCTTATTGTGGAGGTAATAGTCTGGTGCTGTGTTAACAAGAAAATTATGTATCTATTGCCATTTTTGTTCTGGTGCTTCTTTTGTTCTTCTGGTACTTAAGCAAGAAGAATTGATCTTTGAACACACAAGACTTAACACAAGAAATGATACTTAAGACAAGATGATAGTCTTGGTGCTTCTTTTGTTCTTCTGGTGCTTAAGCAAGCAAAATTGATCTTTGAACAGACACGACTTAACACAAGAAATGAGACTTAAGACAAGATGATAGTCCTGGTGCTTCTTTTGTTCTTCTTTCACTTTGTTGCTGCTGCATATATTCCGCTTGTTGCTGTTATTTTATCTTCGTTCACTGCTTTTTCTTTGTCGTCACTGCTGCTTTTATTTTAAATTTGTTGTTCTTGCATATGACCTTGGCAAGTGAATAGGAAAAGAGGAAACTCATAACAAGAGGCTTATTGTGGAGGTAATAGTTTGGTCCTTTGTTTTTCACTTTTTCCTTTGGCTTTTCCTTGTCTTGCAATCTGAAACCATTAATTGGAATCTGAAACCATTAACTGAAACTCATAACAAGAGGCTTATTGCGGAGGTAAGAAGTTGTTGCAGATGTCCTTGCACGACTTCAGCGTTCAGGACAGCGAGCAACTTTGTAACCAATCCGTCGTCCATCTACTGATAGCAACAAAGAAGGCCAACTCATTCGAGGTATTAATATTGCTTATTTTTTAGCTTATTCGATTTAGAATTATACTTGTTGATGCCAAGAACTATATATGCTGGGATATATATTACGGTTTGCAAACTTCTCCAGAATGATGAACTACATTGCTGTATTCTAGTTGCCTTTCTGAGTTTAGAACTCATGTGCATATTTTATCTGCTACTATTCTGGAGATGTTCGCACTATCTTCATCCATATTATCAAACTTCCTTATATATGAATATAATTTAACTTAGCTGGAATGACAGTGGATAGAGAGCATTCATTTCACAAATGTTTGAACTATTTGAACAATTGACGATGGGGGTAGATTTTTGTATTATTATGCTTTGAGGGTACAGCTGTTAGAGACTGTTGCAAAACTGAGGTTTTGTTTGATAATGCTAGATATCGGCTGTGAAGATTTGGTTAAAAAATTGTTCAAAAACTTTTTTGCCGTATTGAGGGAACATCACCCTCCAAGTATGGTTTCTGCAGTAGTATCGATAATGTCACAAATTTTGGAGGAGAAGATGGAGGAGAAAATGCAAGAGAAAGAGAGGAGCAGTTCTGAGCTGCTCACTTTTGAAAAAAAGTTTCTGAGCCCCTTTTGGATGTGGTTTTGCAGAACCTATTGAAAGAAGCAAAGGTAGATATGATGATCTATAACTAAATAAGATCCAAAGCTAAAAGTGGTTACTGCATTAGCAGTTTCAGGTGTACTCTTTGTTTTGAGAGAGATGAAAAACCTTCTTTCCTTTATCCCTGTAAAACAGAAATTTATGATCTTCTTTTTGTCCTTCTCCAAGATAAATTAGTAGTAGTACCTAGTGCTGTAATCTCTACTCAATGATGTTGTCTTGAAGCCACAAATCAAGTTTTATTTGGTGTCATCTTCTCACTGGAGAACAGTTGGAGGAGGGGTAGGGTGGTAGCTGAAGCTTTGAAGAGGATGTTCTATTTTCTGTATCTTCCTTTCTGAACTTATAAAAATTTAATTAAGGACTTAAGTACTCCTAAAACTTCATCTTTCTTTCTTATCATGAACTAAATATTAGGCTGACCAGTATTATTAGGTGCAGTTGGCCATGCCGTGTTGATAATATTGTGGATGACACATATAGATAGTTGATGTATGGATGGATCTTAGGTTCTGCATAGTTGTATTTGCAAATGATGTTTTGAGTAGGTTGAAAATTTTGGGATAGTCATATTTACAAAGGAAACTCTACCGAAAAATTTAAGAATTTAGAGAGAATGAAAATTTTCGAGTTATTATCAAATTGGTCATTCAATTACTTTGTGATTCAATTATCCTAAAAATGTTATTTAATTATTTCTCATTATCTTTTGTAGGTGCAGTGATTGCGGATGAAAGCAGTGACGAAGACCTTACTTGAGTGTTGTTGATTGTTGTTAGGCTTGATTATTATGTTTAGGGATATTTTAGTTTAGAACTTTTTCTATGCAAACTCATCTATTTTGAGTTTTGAATTGTTTGACTAAACATTGTATCCATATTTTGTTTTTGTACATGGATAATGCTAGTTGGATATGGTGTAAACAATTTCATATAATAGGAAACTATTTCTCATTTTGCTTCCATAAATATCAGAAATTATAATTTGTTGCAATAGAGAATATAACCGTTCCAATAGACCTAGCAAATAACAAGAGCAACCCTTAATAACTGTTCCAATATGTTATAATATCTGTTGCAATAGAGTACTGATAATTGTTCCAATATATCATGAAAACCGTCGTAACATATCATGAAAACCGTTGCAACAGCCTTAAAAAAATCAGCTGTATTAGTTTACCCGGACGGTTTATAACCATCCCGATAGAAAATAAATCGTTCCTGTAGATAGAACATGGTAGCAATCCAAAACCATTACAATATCCCTATCTATGGGGACGGTTTATGAACCGTTGCAAAAAACCGTTCCAATAGACCTATTGTAACGCTGAATCCCGGAACGGGTCAACATCCGTTCCAATAGACCTATAAGGACGGTTAGCAGATCTATTGCAACGGTTTTCGAAGGGTTGCCATAGCTTCAATTTCTAGTAGTGGATCATGTAGAGAAACAGAAGATGCGCTCTGGTCTCATAACCACAGAAAGTCACAATATAGGAACAGTAGACCCGATCCACAACAACAGAATTGCCCATGGGCATGGACACATAAACAGGAGCACCCAAGGACTCACGAAGGACATACACAAAATGAGAAAATAGAGAAGAAACATATGAATATGTGGAACCCTGGATAGAATAATCCTGAAGCATCCATACCGCAGATAGAAAAAAATACATGCCATCACGACATCTGAGGCTGCTGTATCTGGTCTGGCTGGAAAAGCATAAAACCTAGCCAGAGCACCACATGCCTGGACTCCACCTCTAGGATGACCCATACCCACCTGCCCTCCCCTCTGTTAGGTCGGAAGGCTGGTGCGGTTGCTGGTGTGGTAATCATGGGATGATGGACTTGGACCTGCTGCCTTGCTGCAAAACCTGGGGTAAGATCTTCTCATGTGACCATGTTCCCCGCACTAATAACAACCTCTCGATGCGGAACATGACTGACCATGAGTCTGACCCTGGGTACTTGAATACCCGCTGGATGGGACCTGAATAGCTGGTGTACAGTAGGAGCTCTTTGGAATGGCACCGAAATAGGGCCACACTGGTGCACCGCGAAAAAGCAGTGGTGCTTAATAAATGGGTCCTCTGGACTGTCCCCTCACAAACTGACCTCTGCCCCCAGACGAGACGCCTCTGAATCCTCCAGAATGTCGAGGCCTCTTCTCCCCTGTCGTAGAAAATTGGCCCTGGGTACGGATATCCTCAATCCGTCGATCTATCTCCACAACTTGCTGTTGATACCCAATTTTTCCCCGTATATTTTTTATATGAAAAATACTTTCAAAATAGTATATATATGCATCTATAAGCGTGTCCAAGTGTTTTATTATTTTTTTCTTTCAATTTTTAAAAGATTTTTAAACCAATTTATTGCCCTATTTTAGCAGTGCAAAAACCAATAATTGTTCCCAAATTATCCTTTGGTGATTCAGTTATTGTATTCTCATATTTATACCAATATATAGCTAAGGTAATTTTTGCACATTTTTTATAAATTGATTTGGTATTTTTAAAGCTAAATTGCACTAAATTGCAATTTTAGCCTATTTTAAGAATTAATTGCATTTGTAATAAAAAATTTGATTCCAGTATTTTTAATCTAATATTTATATACTATTAATTAATTTAGCACCTTTAATTTATTTTCCGAAATCGTTTTACTGTTTTATAAAATAAAAAGGGAAAAGTGGCTATTTAAAGGTTAGCCCCATTTCATTTCAATTTTAGCCCAAATTAACCCCCCCGCCCTAATTAACCCTATTTCAATCTCAAACCGGAACCCAATTCCTAAATTATCCGACCCCTAACCCGTTAATAAATTCCGCCCGGCTCCCCTTTTGATCCAGGCCGTTGATCAAAATGATCAACGGCGATAACTACCCCTTTCCTTTTTAATTTCCCAAACACCCTAACCCTAATCAGTTTCACCTAATCAGCCGCCTTTGAACCCCTTCGTCTCTCAAACTCTCTCGAACATTCCTGGAACCCTAATCGTCTCCCACCGTCTTCAACCTCGAAACCCAGCGGAAACCATGGCTTCTCCGGCCATGGGAGTCTTATATTCACCTCCTATTACTCCTATGTGCTCGATACTTGAAGATTCAAGGCCAGACCTAGAAGGTCTTCACTCAGACCTTCGCCGACTCGAGGTTTCACGGCCATCTCCGGCCTTGCTCCAGCGTATCCTGGTCTTCTGAGCCTGATTCTAACTTCTCCGACTTAGATCGGTGACTTTTTAAAGCCTTCTCATTCTAGGGTTCTTCTGAAACCCTAACCTTTCGAGGTTTTCTTCGATTCTTTATAGATCTGTTGTGTATCTATGCTCTACTTGAGTTTTCAAATTATTTCCCTAATTTTTCTTTTGAAAAATTACTTTCAAAATCCTTCTTTTCCGATTTAGGGTTTTCTAGAAAGTGTTTAAGTGTTTTATGATTTTTCTTCTTTGTTATTCGTATTGTTCTCTTACTGTGTTTCCTATATCATGTTCTCGCATGCTTTCTACTATGTTCTTGTGCTTTCTTTTTTACCATGTTCTTGTATGTTATTTTACTGAGTTTTACACTCCGTTCTTGAATATTCTTTACTGTGTTTTATATGCTCCACGCTTGTGTTTCTTCTGCCATGTTTTCCATATTATGTTCTCATGTACTTTCTACTATGTTCTGGTATTTCTTCTACTATGTCCTGCTATACTATACCTTTCTACTGTGTTCTTTGATATTTTCCTTCTACTGATCCTTGTTTAGGTTTCTTCTGAGAAAAAACTTTCTTAAGCATGTTTCTTCTACTCATTCTAGTGTGTTTACATGTTTTATTATGAGTTTCTGAAAGAAACCCCTGAGCTGGTTTCGACTACTTGCCTCCTCATCCCTGTATCTGATTCTAGGTGGAAACCCTAGAATTTGGGGATTCCGCCGAGGTTTGATTATGTGAACTAGGGTTTTGTTTTAGAACGCTTAACTCCTTCAGACTGACCTTGAGTCTCTGAGCTGAGTTTGGACATCTTTTGTACAATTCTGAACTTTTTGCTAAAACTCTCCTACACTGGAGTTTCTACTGATTCTACAATGGCTCGACAAGTTTCTTTCATGTTTAACGTGTCTGTATGATTTATATATGATGAATCCTTCTTCAAAAAGGTTTTCAAACTAGTGATTGACTCAGAATTCCTTTTTAATAGGTCTAATTGATTGTCTGCTGATTTTCCTTAAGTTAAAACCTTTTCCATCTTTCTGACTTGGTTCATTCATACCAAATCTCAGACCTTGTGATTTCTTGGCTGTTAATTGATTTTCTTTCCTTAAATTGTACAACCGTGTATTTCAGAGACCTTGTCCTTAAATAACCTTTATGTATTTACCCTCAATTGCATGCTTTACACAAGTGTTTGATTAATTTCTTTCCTTAATTGTTTTATACCCGTTTGAATTTGAATCCCTTAATCAAAGGGAGTCTTATGTGATTGATTTACAATCAGTCTTCAATTATTTTCTTACCTTATTTCCTCATGACTTCCACACTATAAATACACGACCCCTCTTTTCACAAAGCACACATGATTAACACATTTCAGACTTCACAATTTCACAATCTCTCTTGAACTCACACTCATAGTATTATGTCTTCCTGTTTTCACTTTGGCTTTTACAAGACTACTGCCTTTTCTACTTGTTTCTTTGAAACTGTTATGTTCTAATTTAAGTTTCAGCATCACCCCAATGTGTTTACTTACAGTTTTCTTTTGTATCCATGTCTACTTTATTATTTTCTGTGGATATTTAGTTTAGTAATGCCTATATTCTACTGCTTGTTTCTTTTATGAATCTTTGCTCCCCTACCCCATTATCCCTATGTGTTTGTGAGTGGACTCAGGGCATGGCAATATGAGTTGTTGTCCATGAACTGAGTTCTGAACCTTAACCTCCAAACAGGCTGGAGGCTGTGGCAGCATCTTCCATTACTGAGTATGCCCATCAGCCTGCTCTCCTTATGTTCTTGCAAATTCCCACTCCCCTACACCCTTATATGTGCTGATTTTAAGTTATTCCCCCTTTCCCCTTTCCCCTTTCAGAATTCCATTCCTGCACTAACACTCATCTCCTAGATTCTATGTTCTGCCCCTCTCTTGTGAGCCTTGCCTTGGGATCTTGAGTTCCCTCTGAACTTGGACACCTGAGGGCTAGCCCTTCCATACTGCACTATTGTCCTGGTTTGGTAATGTATTTGGGGTGTAAGCACTGCCCGGAGTCCATGAGGCTCTTAGGGAACTCTGACACACCCCAAATCAGAGAAAGGCTTTTGAAATCTGATCTTTGGAGATGGTTTACTTCATACTTCGGAAATGAAGTTTGAATCAGGCTCTCCTTGGTTGTAATTTTCAATTTCTGATGTATTTTTTTTCTTTATTCTCTTCGGGCATTAATAAACTTTGTGATAAACTTTTAGGGATGTTTAGTGAAAAGGGGTGACTATGCATGAAAAGGGTAGATAACTTGCCTATAGGAATCTCTAATTTCAGTATTTCTCATGTAGTTACCATGCCTATAAGACTTCTGCACGTTCATATAGTTACCATGCCTATAAGATTTCTGCACTTTCATATAGTTACCATGCCTATAAGACTTATGCATTTTCATGTAGTTACCATGCCTATGAGATTTCTGCATCTCATTTAGCTATCATGTCTATAAGAAACTCTGCATTCTCATTTAGATACCATGACTATAGGGATTCTGCACTTTCATGTAGATATTATGTCTATAGCTTCGCACACGCACGTAGAGAATATGCCTATTGGTCTTTTCTGATTCTTGCATACCCGCTTTTCACTAGGCAAACTTATCTATAGGCCCTAATAACCAAAAACTGTAATCAGATACGCAACGCTTAGATATCACTTTGTAGAATTTCTGCATTATTCTATGTCTATAACAATGTCAGTTGGCAAACACATAGAAAGCATGCCTATAGGGGTTCTAATTCAAATCTAAATCACCTCATTCGTTTATAAGTTTAAAACTGGCATTACCAATGGCAGAACGTGTGCTCCTTTTTTTACTGGCAACTTTCTTTTTACCTAAGTCAATCTGCAATTAGTTTTTCTTCTTTTGTTTCTGAAATCAGTATATATCATACCTACAGGTTTCGTCTATCACTTAGGCAAGCCTCATGATAACTTATAAACTGAACAAGATTTTATTAACTACAACCAGCAGGCAGGCCTGATTCGGGCTTCTTATCTAAACTATGTAATAAATCAGTCTGCCACCAATTCCTTTTAAGTTTTATTTAGACCTTAAACAGTACGTGTAAGACATGCTAAACTATGTGTTTTCTTTGGTTTAAGGAGGTTTGTCTGAGCCTTATTATTTGTTTATATGCTCTCCCCCAAACTTGCTATATGTGTTTTGATTGTCGCCTTGTATTTTAACCTTTTGAAACCACAAATAAGCCAATGTCCCCTCCCTTTAGGATTAGTAATCCCAAATAACTCCGGGATTGATAGATTTGGGGCGGGTAATAGCATGCAATAAGTAAACGAGACTATTCCGCGTTTTAGTACTTAACGGGGTGGGAAAGGGTAGATATGGATATGATGACCACGCCATAACACCACGTGTATAAGTGATTACCGGGTGTTGTGTGGGGTGATCCATATTATTTATAAACCTAGGACCCCCCTCTCTTTTACTCGTTTATTTTCAAATTTCTCAAACTATTTTTTTCCCTCAAAATTCAGCTTTTCTTTCATTTCTTTTCACTCCATCTATTTGAAACCTTTATGTGAAAATCCCCTCTTATTTGAAGCCTTATTTTTCTATATGTTATTTGTACCTTAAAGTCGCAACAATAGCTTGGCCGGGAACCACACTAGTAGATTCTGAGGGGTGCCTAACACCTTCCCCTTGGAATAATTTCAAGCCCTTACCCAATCTCTGGTTATCCAAACAAAACCCTTCTTAGTGGCCTAATGCACTTTAATCATTAGGTGGCGACTCCTCACTTCTCTTAAACCCAATTCCCAAAAGGGAACGAGTTGTCCTCCCAAATATCATAAACCGGATTTCGCGAGAAAAAGGGGGCATCGACAGCATGGCGACTCTGCTGGGGATTTCTTTTAGGCTTTTACCATTTCAAGCTATATATGTGACTTTACATTTCTTATGTGCCTTTATTTGTTTAATCCGTTTAAGTATTTAATTCCTTCTCCTGCTGCAAAGACTGACTCGTTTCTTTGTTTCTTTCCTTTATTCCTTTTACTTCTTTCCTTTACTGCTTTCCTTTATTACTGTTTTAAATTATGAGGAATTGTTGTAATTATCGCTTCTGTAACGTGCAAATACATGACAACTTGTTTTAATTATTGCATAAGCATGTTTTCAACATCATATTCCACTCGTGCCAAACAAACTACCATAGCAACGCTTATAATGAGTGGTTGCGCTCTTCCGATATTATCACCCCCTAAATCCGGCAAAGGCATATTTGCGGTAAAACCAGTCGATCAACGGTGTAGTCGACGGTTCCGCGCCTTTCCCTCTTGAGTTGTCCGCTCAAGGGTACAAGTCTAATACCCCATAGAAAACCCTACTCTGTTTAAATTGTGCATGCATCATGGTCAAACCTAGCCGAGTCAGTTATGTTGTCCGCATAATGACTCTTTAAGATAGCCTTGTCCAAGTCCACCGGGTTTCCTTGAAACCCAAACGGATGCTACCCCATTTTGTGCATTTATTTGGAGAACTAAATGCTTGCTATGCCAATTATTGATATTTAGTAGTCGAGTCTGGTGGGGGGTAAGGGCCTAACACTTTGTCTTGCAGAAATATGAGGCACGAAGTCCCCAGATTCGACATGGTCACCAACCTCCACCCAAAATTGCTAAACTGGTGGGAAGATCTTCATTCTAGTGATCAAGCTCTTGTTAGGAAATATCTAGGAAATCTACCTTCTCTCTTGGAAATTCAACCCAACAACAAAATCATAGAAGCTATCACTCTGTTTTGGGATTGTGATAGGTTTGTGTTCCGCTTTTGGGACATTGAGATGACACCATTTGCTCGAGGAAATAGGAGGACTGGCTGGTATACCGTGGAAAACTCCGGGTTTATTGATGCCGAAAAATCGCAAGGGTAGAGGTTTTCTCAAGATGATGGGTCTAAAGAAAAATCCAGACTTGACATGTTTGAAGGAGTCATACATTCCCTTTGACTACTTGTACGAGAGGTACGGTCACAACAAATCTTACCGTACTTATCCTGATGTCATTGGGGCGTATTCATCGAAGGGTCTTTGTCTTCTTCTGTTTCTTGGGGATGATAGTGTTTCCAATGAAGAATGCAAGAATCCATACCAGGCTAGCTATGGTCACCAAAACTCTAATGGAAGGAATTGACGGACAACCATTCAGTCTTGTGCCAATGATCATTACAGAAATATACCGAGCCCTAGAAAGGTGTCAACAGAAGGCCAAACATTTCGAGGGTTGTAATCTGCTACTTCAACTTTGGCGCATGGAACATCTCCAAAAGGGGTGAGTACCGACAGGAAATCCATCGAAGGGACTGGGACGATCATATCGCCTTTTATCATCCAAAGCGAATGAATTGCATTGGTCGAACTCTTTGATAACTTTACTGAGGACCGAGTACAATGGATGTTCGAGTGGTTCCCTACTGAAGAATTCATCGTTCGATCCAGGGATGCGCCATTTCTGATACTGATCGGTTTGAGGGGGACCTACCATTATGTCCCTCTCCAAGTTATGAAGACAGGCTGGCAGGAAGCAGGTTATACCAAGGGTCGACAAGATGAGTAACTTCCGAGCTGACTTCCAGAATGATGATAGTCCGCACAGGTGCCAGGCTCAGCACATATGGCATTGCAAAATTGTCTTGGGAAAGGACACCATTGAACCAGACAGATACCGTGCTGGTTGTACCCCACACTATTCAGGCTGGCTGGAGGACAATCACAACGGTTTGGGTCAACCCGGGTTTGTTCGAGGTCACAGGATCATCGATGAAAAGGCTGAGGCACAGGTCAAGTACAACCAATTGCGCAAGAGGATTCGGGAATGTGAAAATGAGCACCGTGAAATACAAGAAGCCATTCAAAAGCTAATTGAAGAATGGAATGATATGGCTGTCAACGACAACAAACGACTAGTCTGTTTGGAGCGGGGTATAGTGGAATTGGAAAAGAAGTTTCTGAAGAGGGTCGAAGACTGCAGAATCGCTGAAGGAAATGAAGGTGGACATCTAGCCAGAGCTTACTTGCTACTAGGACTGCGCGAGCTGGGAGAGCTGTTCGATGGAGCCAACAATGCCGAGTCCGGGGAAGGTCCTTCCGAGACCAAATAGATAGGAATTTCCATTTTTTTCGCTTTATAAGATGTAATAAGGCCAATGGCCATTAGTGACTTTTTCTTATTATTTAGCGTCGTTTTGGGATTCGTCTACCTTTTTGTCAATGAAATGCGGCATTTAGCATTCTAAGTTCTCCAAATTTACTTGTCGCTAGGCCTACCTCGGGCACAACGAGGTCCCCAAAATTAGGACGCGCTTTATATTTCCTGCACTACGTGTTTAAATATTGCAACATTTTTTTATGATCCTTACTGACTTATCACCTTTTTGTTTTTACTTTTTGTTTATTCCCCTCCCCAAAGGTTAGTTCGTGAACTCTGGCAACATCAGCATATTTCACAAGATCCAGGGGCCCTCCACCTACTCCTCCTCCCAGTCCTGTCAGACACAAAAGCAAAAGAAGAATGGAAGATTCGAACAACTCAGCTGAACGGGTAGAGGTCACTCATGGTGCTATGGAAAATGCATCCCAACTAAAACAAAAGCTGCTGAAGTTTCAGAAAGAACTTGATCAGGTCCGGAATTTGGCAAGTCTGTCGTTTTCCCTCACCACTCCAGAAGTTACTTTCCCAAAAACTCAGAATCCCATACCTCCACAAAATATCCCAAAGCAACAGAACCATCCCGCTCCTCACCACCACTACAACACCTGCCATACTTCCAACAATACCCCGCTGGTCATCCCAGAACCACAAAACTCCACAAATAACCACTGTCACACCCACCATAACACCCCCATCTACGTGGAGACTATGCCGCACTCCACCCAACCCATCTCAAGCACAACTGAGTCCAATGATAAGGACTCGCTCATCAGAAATTTGGCCGAAGAAGTTAAAAGGTTGACCACCAGAATTCAAAGTGTAGAAGGTAGTAAGGGAATTCAGGGGCTAAACTATGAACATCTATGCATACAGCCCGATGTCGAACTGCCCGAGGGGTCCAAACCTCCTAAGTTCGAAATGTTTGATGGTACAGGAGATCCCAGGGTCGACTTGAGAACATACTGCAACAAGCTGGTCAGAGTAGGAAGAGACGAGAAGATCGGCATGAATCTTTTCATGAGGAGCCTGAAAGGAGATGCTCTGTCTTGGTACATTAGCCAAGACCTAAAGAAGTGGTCGAACTGGGTAAGTATGGCGTCCGACTTCATGGATAGATTCAGGTTCAATACGGAAAATGCACCGGATGTGTTTTACATTCAGAATTTAATGAAGAAACCCACAGAAACATTCCGCGAGTATGCCACTCGTTGGAGATCAGAGGGTGCTAAGGTCCGACCTGCTTTAGAGGAAGAACAAATGAACAAGTTTTTCGTCCGGGCTCAGGATCCGCAATACTATGAAAGACTGATGCTGATCGAGAATCATAAATTTTCTGACATCATCAAGCTAGGGGAAAGGATCGAGGAAGGTATCAAGAGTGGTATGGTTACGAACTTTGATGCCTTGTAGGCTACCAATAAGGCTCTACGGTCTGGTGGTGCGTCCAAAAAAAGGGACATAGGCGCCATAATGGTTGCACAGAGAACCAAATCACCTATCAAATACCAAACTTATCCAACACCTCCACTTACATATCAGCCTAGCCCAAATTACCAAACACCCACACCTTCCTACCAAACTCCGCCGCCTACTTATCAATCACCTCCACCTCCTACATACTAACTTGCTTCACCCAAATACTCCCAACTAGCACATGTTTACCAAGCATACAACACTTAACAATCCCACTATCAATCACCTCCCCTCATCAAAACTTTCCTAGACCCCGACCAAATTTTGACCGCAAACCTCCCAAACAGTATACCGCCATTGCCGAACCAATTGACCAGCTGTACGAAAGGCTCAAAGCTGCTGGTTATGTCACCCTTATCCCTGCTATAACCCCCGAAAACCATTCCTAATAGGTTAACCCAAATAAAACCTGTGCATACCATTCTGGCATGAAAGGGAATACCATTGATGAATGCCGCTATCTGAAGGATAAGATCCAGACTTTGATTGACAACAAGATTATCGTGGCAAAAGAGCCTGCTCCGAATGTCCGCAATAACCCTCTACCAGACCACAAGGGAGGAGGTGTTCACATGATTGAAATAGAGGATGATTGGGATCCCAAATGATCAATTGGCTTGATCGCAGAAGGCGACGATCCAAAGAAACCAACAGTCACCCTTAATCCAATTATAGTCCAGATTTAGCCTTCGATAGATGCCGACGTGAACATGTCCATACCACTTGAGTTTGAAACACCATCCTCAGCGAAGACGCCAACACCAATTGAGGTCGAGTTTGGGTCCCCAAAGGCGCCTGTACCATTTGAAGTTGTTGTATTACCTTCCAAAGCAAGGGTGCCCATTCCGGTAGCAATGACAGCTGTAACACCATTCCACGCAAAAGCCATACCATGGGACTACACAGCCGAGGCAAGAAGGAAAGGGAAAGCCAAGTTCGGGGAAGCAGTTGCGGCACAAGGTATGACAAGAACCGGTAGAGTTTATACCCCGGAACACTTGGCTGAGTCGAGTAAGCAGACCTCTGGTCGACAAGCCATCACTCAAACTGGGCCCGATGATCTCTGGAGAAAGATACAAGCGAAGGAATACTCGGTCATTGATCAGCTAAACAAAATNGTGGGCGCCTGATTGCTGACACTTGAAATGTATTCCCTTATTCTCCAGGTAGGCGCCTGATTGCTGACACTTGAAATGTATTCCCTTGTTCTCCAGGTGGGCGCCTGATTGCTAAAACTTGAAATGTATTCTCTTGTTCTCCAGGTGGGCGCCTGATTGCTAAACTTGAGATGTATTTCCTTGTTCTCCAGCTGGGTGCCTGATTGCAACAAGTAAAGAAAACAAAGAACATTTGCTGCCCCAGTTTGGTGGCTGGACCCAAATAGAGTGTTAAATTGAATTATTCTACCAACTATTGTAAGGATTTGAAAGTTAAGTCCTATTATCCAGGGAGGTCCTGACAACTTCTAAGTTATATTTTCTAAAGGTAGTACTCCCACCACACTTGTTATAAAAAGACTTTAAACTACTCCCCATTATCAAGGAGGGTCCTGACAATCTTCTAGCTAAAAATACGACTTCCACTATATTTTGCTATCTACTCCGACCATAAAACTACGCCCCATTATCCAGGAGGGTCCTGAAAACTTCTAATTGAATCCTATCTTAAACATGCCAATTTTGAAACCCACTTATGCTCATTTGGGGTACAGTTATGCTAAATTGTGCTACTCATGATTGTCTTGACATTTAAACTAAGTCCCATTTTCTAGGAGGGCCCTGAGAGTTTCCAGTCATACCTGTTTGGGTGCTGCCTTTCCTTACGGAGGGTTTCTCCGAAGCAGACAAGACTTCTGCCCCTGTTTCAATCAAAGAAAGACCTTGTTAATATAGAATGGTGGCTAGTTGCTGGCATTCTTGCTAGGTACGTCCCTGCTGCTGGGCTTTACTCAGACCCGCTTCCCTGGACTTGCCTTGAATCCCCTCGACTTCCTGACCGAATTTCAACCCCCTGACTTTGATGACCCAAGTGTTCTATCCCGTATTGTTGCTTTTGTGTTTCTGACCCCTCTTTTTGAAACTTTGCTTCTTCCCCACAATTATCTGATTAATCCACCGATGAAACTTCCAGTGGTCCTTTATGACTTACTTTGCCTTTTGACATCTTTGATATATTCTGGCCCTGTTGTGCTGTACAACTAGGAAGCTGGTAGTTAGCCTTGACATTCCTTCCTTTTGTTTCGAACAGAACTGACACTGAAACATCTTAAAGATAGACCTCGAAAGAATGAAATGCAACGACCTCGAGGGTTAAGGATAAAGAGAATCCGAGAACGGATGATTTGTGGTGAAGAAAGAAGAGAATAAGACTTATCTGAGTGGAACAGCTGGTACCATTGAGCGTGCCATGCATTTTGAATTAACCAGCCCAGTCTGTCCAGCCAATCAACTTTCGATTGCCACATTTGCTGTTCCAGACTTTCATAACCTGATTTTCACCCAAACCCAAACCTTGCTCGTCTTGCAATGTCTTGAGCAGCTTTCGACCACAGACTTGTCTCATTTGCCTATCTGAAAAACTCACCTTCGCCTTACGGTGCCCGTGAGGGTTTTCACCAATAAGACTCTCTCATTTTTGATTTCTCTCAACTCACTTCGCCTTACGATGCCCGTGAGTGTTTTCCCCAATAAGACTCTCTCATTTTAAATTATGAGGAATTGTTGTAATTATCGCTTTTGTAACGTGCACATACATGACAACTTGTTTTAATTATTGCTTAAGCATGTTTTCAACATCATATTACACTCGTGCCAAACAAAATACCATAGCAACGCTTATAATGAGTGGTTTCGCTCTTCCCATATTATCACCCCTAAATCTGGCAAAGGCATATTTGCGGTAAAATCAGTCGATCAACGGTGTAGTCGACGGTTCCGCGCCTTTCCCTCTTGAGTTGTCCGCTCAAGGGTACCAGTCAAATACCCCATAGAAAACCTACTCTGTTTAAATTGTGCATGCATCATGGTCAAACCTAGCCGAGTCAGTTATGTTGTCCGCATAATGACTCTTTAAGATAGCCTTGTCCAAGTCCACCAGGTTTCCTTGAAACCCAAACGGATGCTACCCCATTTTGTGCATTTATTTTGAGAACTAAATGCTTGCTATGCCAATTATTGACATTTAGTAGTCGAGTCTGGTGGGGGGTAAGGGCCTAACACTTTGTCTTGCAGAAATATGAGGCACGAAGTCCCCAGATTCGACATGGTCACCAACATCCACCCGAAATTGCTAAACTGGTAGGAAGATCTTCATTCTAGTGATCAAGCTCTTGTCAGGAAATATCTAGGAAATCTACCTTCTCTCTTGGAAATTCAACCCAACAACAAAATCATAGAAGCTATCACTCTGTTTTGGGGTTGTGATAGGTTTGTGTTCCGCTTTTGGGACATTGAGATGACACCATTTGCTCGAGGAAATAGGAGGACTGGCTGGTATACCGTGGGAAACTCCGGGTTTATTGATGCCAGAAAATCGCAAGGGTAGAGGTTTTCTCAAGATGATGGGTCTAAAGAAAAATCCAGACTTGACATGTTTGAAGGAGTCATACATTCCCCTTGACTACTTGTACGAGAGGTACGGTCACAACAAATCTTACCGTACTTATCCTGACGTCATTGGGGCGTATTCATCGAAGGGTCTTTGTCTTCATGTTCAGTTTCTTGGGGATGATAGTGTTTCCAATGAAGAAAGCAAGAATCCATACCAGGCTAGCTATGGTCACCAAAACTCTAATGGAAGGAATTGGCGGACAACCATTCAGTCTTGTGCCAATGATCATTACAGAAATATACCGAGCCCTAGAAAGGTGTAAACAGGGTGCCAAACATTTCGAGGGTTGTAATCTGCTACTTCAACTTTGGCGCATGGAACATCTCCAAAGGGGTGAGTACAATAGATGTTCGAGTGGTTCCCTCCTGATTGCTGCACTTGAAAAGTATTCCCTTGTTCTCCAGGTGGGCGCCTGATTGCTGCACTTGAAAAGTATTCCCTTGTTCTCTAGGTGGGCTCCTGAGTACTGAACTTGAAAAGTATTCCCTTGTTCTCCAGGTGGGCTCCTGATTGCTGCACTTGAAATGTATTCCCTTATTCTCCAGGTAGGCGCCTGATTGCTGACACTTGAAATGTATTCCCTTGTTCTCCAGGTGGGCGCCTGATTGCTAAAACTTGAAATGTATTCTCTTGTTCTCCAGGTGGGCGCCTGATTGCTAAACTTGAGATGTATTTCCTTGTTCTCCAGCTGGGTGCCTGATTGCAACAAGTAAAGAAAACAAAGAACATTTGCTGCCCCAGTTTGGTGGCTGGACCCAAATAGAGTGTTAAATTGAATTATTCTACCAACTATTGTAAGGATTTGAAAGTTAAGTCCTATTATCCAGGGAGGTCCTGACAACTTCTAAGTTATATTTTCTAAAGGTAGTACTCCCACCACACTTGTTATAAAAAGACTTTAAACTACTCCCCATTATCAAGGAGGGTCCTGACAATCTTCTAGCTAAAAATACGACTTCCACTATATTTTGCTATCTACTCCGACCATAAAACTACGCCCCATTATCCAGGAGGGTCCTGAAAACTTCTAATTGAATCCTATCTTAAACATGCCAATTTTGAAACCCACTTATGCTCATTTGGGGTACAGTTATGCTAAATTGTGCTACTCATGATTGTCTTGACATTTAAACTAAGTCCCATTTTCTAGGAGGGCCCTGAGAGTTTCCAGTCATACCTGTTTGGGTGCTGCCTTTCCTTACGGAGGGTTTCTCCGAAGCAGACAAGACTTCTGCCCCTGTTTCAATCAAAGAAAGACCTTGTTAATATAGAATGGTGGCTAGTTGCTGGCATTCTTGCTAGGTACGTCCCTGCTGCTGGGCTTTACTCAGACCCGCTTCCCTGGACTTGCCTTGAATCCCCTCGACTTCCTGACCGAATTTCAACCCCCTGACTTTGATGACCCAAGTGTTCTATCCCGTATTGTTGCTTTTGTGTTTCTGACCCCTCTTTTTGAAACTTTGCTTCTTCCCCAC
>NW_017670607.1:520323-529944 GCF_001879085.1 Nicotiana attenuata
ATGATAATAATAACACACTTTTAACATGTTAAGGGAAAAGAAAAAGAAGGGAACGTAGGGTCTTTACTCATATATCTCTGTTTTGAAATAATAAAAGCCAGTCTTGATCCTTTGAACAGGGTCGAAGGATTTGCAGCTTGTCGTTTGTAACTCAGCTGTGATTTCATCAATTCTTTCTGCTACAACCGGTTTCAGTTCTTCCTTCTCACTTCAATTGCACGATTTCCAATCCAACACCCATAATTAATACTATTGGTTTATTAAATTGCTGCTTAAGCAAGAAATGTATATTCTTAAGCAAGTGTTATTATGTACCACACTGCATCTATTACTCCTTTAGTAATTATTACTCTGTAATGAATACAAAATTTATATAAACATATATGTTACAACATAGTTAAACTACGTAAATATATTTATTATCTTTTCTAAGAATGATCATTCAAATATAAAATAAATTTTCAATAACTTTTATGAAAAACTGTTTAAGCAGCTAGATATTTAAATATATTTTTGTTGAAGAAGTTTTAAAACACAACTTTGAACAAACACTTGGGTTAAAATGAACAACTTTGGTTCTGTTTCTCAATATTTAAAAACAAAAGTATCTTACGATTCCTTTTTAAACCATATAGCAGTTAATGTTATACATGCCATGGTCCAAACCTGAGGAGTTTCTGGAGTGAAACAATGGCCTTCTCGTAACTTCCTTTTGCCATGTCTTCTCTCTCTGCAATTCCCATTTTTTTGTCAAAATTTAGCAAACATACTTTTCTCTCTCTACTGTATATGGTGAAATCAAAAGGTAGAGATAGACATTAAAACAATTGGTGAGTGGCCTATCTAAAATATGTCCAAAAACAAAATAATCCATAAGTTTTACATGTTTAGCAAGAAGAAAGTTACAAGCCAAGAAAGACGTTATAAATAGAATAAACAAAGTGTTATACGATGCAAATTGTGTGGTAGTCATCACATGTGCAGGATTGGCTAGTGTACGAGGTTGTTTAATTTTATGGATTCATTAATTTTTCATACAATAACTCAAAGAACCTACTCACATAAAATTAAAAGGCTAAACGATGGCCCTATTACACGTTTGGCAAGAACTTTAATTTACGCCATTGACATGACCATTTAATTTGGTTGATTTTCAAGTTTATTTAGAGCTACCACATGCACATGACGAAAGAATTGAAGAGTACACTTAAGAAGAAAATCGATTCCTTTTTTTCTCGTTATTATTCTCTAGGATCTTCATGGGTATTCGAGACAACAACTATCTTAATTTCGAAGATTAATGATAACAAGGTAAAAGGTGAATTAATAATAAGAGAGTCACGTATGTTAGCAATGCATTGTTAACAATATTTACTTGGCTAGATAAAAAGACATTAAAATCATCTAAATAGGTTATATGCACCAACAATATAATTATGTAAGTATTTAAATTTTTGCATAAAACTGATTATACTCGGAAGAAATAGTTTGTAAAGTCTAGTCGCCTAGAATTTCAATGAGACCTTTTATACTATATCATGTCGACTAAAGAATATCTATAGGTAAGCTTAAAATGTGAAATTTGTGTTCTTAAAAATAAAATAAGCTAATATGCTATAACATGTAGAAATGACTTGATGATGTAACAGTTCAACGATATACACAATTTAAACTCTAATATAAGCTATATATACCGATCAAGACAGAAAGAAAGAAGGTGAATTAGGAAAAGGTGAGAAGGTATGTATATATATACCAAAGTGGGGAGATGATGGGAGGAAGCTGAAGAGTTATTAAGTCTTGCAAAAGCAGAAGGGCGAAGAAATATGGGTGGGAAATTTTGGTTTCTTTAGCCTGAAATTTATACTACTCAATTAGCTACTAGTAACTAGTAAAACTAGTTGCCGTGTCCTCTATCATCTTTCTTTGATTTGGTATACAAGTCATTATCATTTTTTTATTATTCATTTTATGTATGTTACATAATAAACCAAACGATGAAACTGTTGAAAACGACTGCTAGGCAAATAAGAATTTCAATCCATTTGATCACCATATCTCGTGAAGCATGCGCTGGGTCGGACCACCGTAATTATAACCTTTTAGTGATCACCATATCTCAGTTAGCTACTACTGTAAGTGGATTTAAGATTTAAGATAAAATGTAAAGATTTTTTGATATAATAGTGAATTCAAATATGTGTTAGCACGTTTGTTGCCAATTTACCGGATAATCAATGAGTATAATCACTTTATAAGCACTGGCCTCATTATATAAATAATTTTCATATCATTAGTGAATAACCACTTTCACACAAGGTTTTATTCAATATTCTCCATGAGGTACAGAACCTCAAAATATTCATAATTGACGGGTCCTAATTTGTGAACCTAAACACTTGGCATCTTGTACCCTCATTATAGCTAATAACTACACAGACGACACACATGTCAATAGAACCCTTCTCACGTAGAGGCAAATAGACGAGGGTGTATAGAAATGATCAATAACATTAGGATCCATTTTCTTGAATCGTTAGGGGTGATTAACTACGTGTAGGCTTGTGCTAGTGTTCTATCACAATGCTAGTCAACAAGTAAGAGTAGCGACAATGAATGACACATAAGAAACGACCACTATGAAATGAACACGGTATAACGCACACAGCGTAGGCACACCACTACACAAATAACAACAATAATAATGCCTCCAGGCCATCGCAAGTCATTACAATCAATCACTGACATAGCCCACCTTGTCTCGCCACGTGCGCAATAATAAAGTAAATGCCCACCTTGTCTCGCCACACGTGCATATTAATGTTCCCAACTTGTCTCGCCACATGCGCAACCCATATATATNAGGCACATTTGCAACAGCAAGTCATCTGTACAAGCTACTCTGTCCCAGCTATCCAGTCCTGCACACACTCTGCAAACCTCAAGTCAAAGGGGATATTTGATGCAGGAAGTTGCTCACTCTTTTCTGTCAGAATTAGCAGACAGTCACAGCTCAATAACCCCTCTTTTGGAGCCTTTTTGATAGCTATCTTCCATTTGGCTTTCTTTCCCAATGTCAAAGCAAAATGGAAGATAGCTTCCATCTATAGTTTATGTTGTTTACCATTACTACTAGAACACTTCTACTTTTTCAATAGAGGTAGAATTTGTTGTATATGGAATATAATCTTCCAACTCTTTTGCTTAGTAGATTTAGGATCAGTTGTGCATTTTTGTATAGTTGACCTAGGCTTACTACACTTGTATTTTGCAGTTCCAATTGTCTATCACTGTTGGATAGACAATTGGTTCATCATCATATGTCTAACTCACCATAGGTTTCAGAGCTCTTTTGGTTGCCATACTTGGCTGACCAAATGCACTTTCATTTTATTACCGGAGGTAAGGTTTATGTCCCCCTCCTTTTTGTTGTACTATATTTTATATCTATGAGAATGAATCCTATGCACAATGCCTAGTGGACTTTGATTAACAAAAAGGAACTAAGTGTTCCGATTTCACCTTGGACCCTTCCAAATCCTGAACTAACCATCCCTGTAAATCATAAAATAGTTAAAGCACATATGGGGAGTCTTATTTAGGGGAATGGGGATCTAGAAAGCAAAACGACCGGGTCGGATCGTTATACTAAAAATCTTAACTTCAGGACAATTTAAAATATTTTTGTCCTGAAAATTTGAACTAAAAAAACTAAAATTCAGGACGCACTGACTAATTTTTAAATACAGCCATCTAAAGTGGCTACCTAGTGTCATTTTGTCTATAAAAGCATGTTGATGATTTGTGAACCTTTCGTTTGAGTGCAAGAAAATTGCTGGCATATCCTTTACCCAACAAAGCCCAAGACAAAATAAAAATTATTGTGACCACACTTTCTAAACTAGAATTACAAAGTTATCATTATACATTATTTTTCTTTGCAGAGCAGAGTCATTATCACAAATAAAAATCACAACTATTCTCTTCTACCACAAGATGGGAGAATCGTTGTCCACTCTCTCTTATTATTTATTCAGAAATTCAAACTAGCACTCATAAATGATGAATACAATAAGAAAAAGCAAGAACAAGAGGTATCTTCTCCCGCCCGAATATGGTGGTATTGAGTTTATATATAACAAGGATCAGAAAGACCGAAGTTGAGTCCCCAGAGCTCAAATATTCCTTTCATGAAATCATAGTAACCTCCCTTCAACGCCAAAGTCTTATTCACCAAAGCATCGCTCACAAATGGGTACGTAAGCAAATTGGCTAGTGATACATTCACAGCTTCCTACATTTTATCCATTCCCATTGTTAGTTATAAATATTAGTTGACATTTATAAGCAAAAGTAAAAAAGAAAAGAACAATTAGTGTGAGAACACTATTTTACCTTCTCACAGTATTTGACTTGCTCTTCAAAAGTTTTATCCCCATGTTCAGCTAGCACCTTTGCTTTGGCAGGTAATCTAATTTTAACCCAATCCTCTATAAAGTCACTACATTATCACATATAAATATTTCTTCAAATTAGTAATATATAACATAATTAATTGTTAAGATAAACATTGTTTTCTTATTCGCTATACTATTAATATGTATAACTTAAATGGTTTACTTAACGATAAATACGTCGATTCAGAACAATCTTCTGGGAGTTTCATGAGAGCCTTAATACCTCCACATGCACTATGGTCAATGATTAATATGTTTTCTACCTTAAGATGGGCAATAGCGTATTCGATTACAGCTCCTACTCCCGAGTATTTAGTCTGTTGCAATCCAATTCCAACCCAAAAGTAAAGTAAATTAACAATATTAATACAAAATAGAACGAAGGAGTTAATTCATAGAAATTAAACTGATAAATGACCTTGTCATAAGGAGGGACCATATTGGCGATGTTTCGAAGCATAAAAGCTTCACCGAGCTGAAAATTCAGCACATGAGATGGGCTCACTCGTGAATCGGAGCAGGCAAACACCAGAAACTGTTACATGGTTGGATACTTGATTTTTCAGCTATAGAAAATTAAATTACAAAGTAAAAAAAAAAATCTTCCTACTGATCGAGCTAATTCAGTGCCTGAGAAGTCACAACTCGTACATTGTGTGAGCAGCTAGTTATATTTCACTGACCAACAGAATTTTTTGCTGTGCTAACTAATGCAGAGATACTAAAAGGCTGCCCGGTGCACAAGGCATCCCGTATTTACGCAAGTTCTGCAAAAAGCCTGCACCCAAAGGGTGTGATGTAGATAGTCTACCTTAATGCAAACATTAGTGACTGCTTCCATGGCTTGAACCCCTTGGTGGGTATGTGTGAACAAAGTTTCACACTGTTAAGAGTATCATTGGGCCATTTTATTCCAATAGCCCTAACCTATAGGTCACACAGAGATAACTTTAACGTTACTCTAATGCATCAACAGCAACAAAAGTGATAACATCTTGTACCTTGGGATCTTGTCCTTTCTTGAGTTTCTCAAACAATTCTGGGTTTTTGCTGGTACATGTATGAAATAGTTTATTAGGCGTTGTCATTTCAAGGTTGTTTTGTTTAATTATCATTGTATGAAAATTAATAACATACTTTTAACATGTTAGGGAAAAGAAAAAGAAGGGAACGTAGGGGCTTTACTCATATATCTCTGTTTTGAAATAATAAAAGCCAGTCTTGATCCTTTGAACAGGGTCGAAGGATTTGCAGCTTGTCGTTTGTAACTGAGCTGTGATTTCATCAATTCTTTCTGCTACAACCGGTTTCAGTTCTTCCTTCTCACTTCAATTGCACGATTTCCAAATCCAACACCCATAATTAATACTATTGGTTTATTAAATTGCTGCTTAAGCAAGAAATGTATATTCTTAAGCAAGTGTTATTATGTACCACACTGCATCTATTACTCCTTTAGTAATTATTACTCTATAATGAATACAAAATTTATATAAACATATATGTTACAACATAGTTAAACTACGTAAATATATTTATTATCTTTTCTTAGAATAATCATTCAAATATAAAATAAATTTTCAATAACTTTTATGAAAAACTGTTTAAGCAGCTAGATATTTAAAAATATTTTTGTTGAAGAAGTTTTAAAACACAACTTTGAACAAATACTTGGGTTAAAAGAAACAACTTTGGTTCTGTTTCTCAATATTTAAAAACAAAAGTATCTTACGATTCCTTTTTAAACCATATAGCAGTTAATGCTATACATACGATGGTCCAAACCTGAGGAGGTTCTGGAGTGAAACAATGGCCTTCTCGTAACTTCCTTTTGCCATGTCTTCTCTCTCTGCAATTCCCCATTTTTTTGTCAGAATTTAGCAAACATACTTTTCTCTCTCTACTGTATATGGTGAAATCAAAAGGTAGAGACAGACATTAAAACAGTTGGTGAATGGCCTATCTAAAATATGTCCAAAAACAAAATAATCCATAAGGTTTACGTGTTTAGCAAGAATAAAGTTACAAGCCAAGAGAGACGTTACAAATAGAATAGAACAAAGTCTTATATGATACAAATTGTGTGGTAGTCATCACATGTGCAGGATTGGCTAGTGTACGAGGTTGTTTAATTTTATGGATTCATTAACTTTTTATACAATAACTCAAAGAACCTATTCACATAAAATTAAAAGGCTAAACGATGGCCCTATTACTCGTTTGGCAAGAACTTTAATTTAAGCCATTGACATGTCCATTTAATTTGGTTGATTTTCAAGTTTGTTTAGAGCTACCATATGCACATGACGAAAGAATTGAAGAGTACACTTAAGAAGAAAATCGCTACCTTTTTTTCTCGTTTTTATTCTCTAGGATCTTCATGTGTATTCGAGACAACAACTATCTTAATTTCGGAGATTAATGATAACAAGATAAAAGGTGAATTAATGATAAGAGAGTCACGTATGTTAGCAATGCATTGTTAACAATATTTACTTGGCTAGATAGAAAGACATTAAAATTATCTAAATAAGTTATATGCACCAACAATATAATTATGTAAGTATTTAAATTTTTGCATAAAACTGATTATACTCGGAAGAAATAAGTTGTAAAGTCTACTCGCCTAGAATTTCAATGAGACTTATTATACTATATCATAAAACTGATTATACTCGGAAGAAATAGGTTGTAAAGTCTAGTCGCCTAGAATTTCAAAGAGAATTTTTATACTATATCATGTCAACTAAAGAATATCTATAGGTAAGCTTAAAATGTGAAATTTGTGTTCTTAAAAATAAAATAAGCTAATATGCTACAATATGTAAAAATGACTTGATGATGTAAAAGTTCAACGATATACACAATTTAAACTCTAATATAAGTTATATATACCGATCAAGACAGAAAGAAAGAAGGTGAATTAAGCAAAGGTGAGAAGGTATATATATATATACACCAAAGTGGGGTGATGATGGGAGGAAGCTGAAGAGTTATTAAGTCTTGCAAAAACAGAAGGGCGAAGAAATGTGGGTGGGAAATTTGGGTTTCTTTAGCCTGCAATTTATACTACTCAATTAGCTAGTAACTAGTAAAACTAGTTGCCGTGTCCTCTAACATCTTTCTTTGTTTTGGTATAGAACCATAACTTTCATAGCAAATTTAGAAATATTTATTGAAAACGATTGCTGGGCAAATAAGAATTTCAATCCATTCGATATAGTCTTCTAGATGACATAATTATAACCTTTTAGTGATCACCATATCTCAGTTAGCTGCTAATGTAAGTGGATTTAAGATTTTTTAATTTTTAAGTGTAAAGATTTTTTGATATATTAGAGAATTCAAATATGTGTTAGCTAGTTGCCAATTTACCGGATAATCAATGAATATAATTACTTTATAAGCACTGACATCATTATATAAATAATTCTCATATCATTAGTGTATAAAATTATATAAATAAATTTCATACTGGAAAATGCATATCTCAAGGAGGTTGTGGAAATATTACAAATATTCTGCAATGTTCAAGCATACATCGTGCCCATGTTTTAAATTGATTAAGTTTGACTTTGGTCAACGTTTTGGGCAAACGGACCCGGACTCGTGATTCGATAGTCCCGGAGGGTCCGTAGGAAATTTTGGGACTTGGGTGTGTGCCCGGAATCAAATTCCGAGGTCCCAAGTCCGAGAAACGAATTGTTGTGTGAAATTATTTTCTGAAAATAATTAAAGAATTGGAAAGTGTTATTTGTTTAGAAGACCGTGCTGTTGGGCTCGTATTTTGGTTCCGACGCCCGGCACAAGTCTTAAATATGATTTAAGCAATTGCTGTAAAGTTTAGTTAGATTTGGACGTCATTTGACGTGTTTTGAGCTAGAAAAGCTTAACTTAATGTTTTATGGGAATTGGAAAGAAATTCATGGGTATTGAGACCCAAATAGATGATTCATGATGTTAATTGGGTGATTCGATAGCACGAATGAGTCCGAAGTATGTTTTTGAGATTATATGTATGTTCGGTTTGGAGCCCCGAGGGCTCGGGTGAGTTTTGAGTAGGTCCCGGGAGGTCTTAGACTTAAAAGTATCAGGTGTTGCAGGCCCCCAGCGCAGCCGCGATCATTTCCGCGCGGTCCGCGCTGGCAGCTGCGCGGCCGCGGTGCACTTTTGCGCGGTCCTCGTGGCTGGGTTCAGAGGGCCAATGACTCCCAATTCGACCAGCGCGACCGCGTGCCATATCAGTGTGGTCCGCGCTGGAAGATTCAGAGAGGGGCCTTGGGATTTCATTCAACCAGCGCGGCCGCGCACCAAATCAATGCAGTCCGCGCTGGGTAGGTTCAGAGAGTGGTTTCCCACCCTTCCTCGGCGCGGCCGCGGGGCATTTTTGTGCGGCCGCGTCGGGATTTTCAGTCATTTTTCACTTTTTCAAAACCTAAAACATAAGAGGCGATTTTCCAAACGATTCTACTTCTTCAAAACGATTGGTAAGTGATTTTTAACTGATTTTCTATACTCCTTAACATCCTTAAACATAATTTCAACTTCAAAACAAGGATTTTAATGGGGGAATTTGGGAATTTAGGGTAGAACTAGGGTTCCTTAATTTGGGGGTTTTGGACCTCAATTTGAGGTCCGATTCCAAAAAAACTTATATATCTGAATTCATTGGGGAATGGGTAATCGGGTTTTGGTTCGAACCTCGGGTTTTGACCACGTGGGCCCGGGGGCATTTTGGGAATTTTTGAACAAACTTTGGGAAATTCATTTTCATGCATTCAAATTGATTGAAGTAGCATTTGTTAATACTTTCAAGTAATTTGTGATTAGATTCGAGCGGTTTGGTGGTGAATTCGAGGGGTAAAGCTATACTAGAGGATTGAGTTGAGTTTGGAGCATTCGAGGTAAGTGTTTGATCTAACTTTGGCTTGAGGGAATAGGATTAGAGTGTTGTTTGCTAATTGCTAAATGTGGAGTACGGTGTATAGGCATGGTGACGAGTATCTATACACTAGTGTCTAGCATGACCGTGGGTCCTTGTTTGTACTTATTCTGATGTTGTTATGACTCTTCCATGTTAATTGATGAATTCTATGCAATGTGAAGAGTATGAGGATTAATTATGAATTGTAAATTCTTGGAGTGTTGGCTCGAACGATAAAAG
>NW_017670607.1:530067-534175 GCF_001879085.1 Nicotiana attenuata
TAAATGTGTAGCAATGACCTCACATAAAGTGCAAATTCAACAACAAGGGAGTTATCACGAGTCGATAATTCCAAATAAGGATAAAATTACAGATGAGATAATAATAATGTCAAATAAAGATAAGCAGCGAGAAAGGATAGCATGGCAATCGAAGAGACAACAACATCAGTTAAGGCACACAAGAGTCAAATAGGCAATAAGAGTGGAACATGAACCAATTAATTCCAAATAAAATACGTAAAGGTGAAACTAGTAAATGGGAAAATTAAACATAATAAAACAACTTCATATCTAATGAACATAAGAACCTACGAGCCCTAAAGGGTCAATTTTCCACAAATAAGCCCGCCCACGTACTGGTCACCTCGCGTACACGGACTTTACATGATACAATTAGCATAAAAGACTCAAATCCTAAGAGGTAGTTCCCTCACAGAAGGTTAGGCAAGATACATACCTCAAAGAAGCTAGAGCGCTACTCTAAAATGAACTTCTCGAGTGAAATTACCTTCGGACGGCTCAAATCTAGCCAAAATAACTTCAAAGCATAAATAAAACTCATAAGAAACTCTTCTGGACAATAAAGCTGCAATCTTTGTCAAAAACTAAAAATTAACCCAAAAGTCGACCCTCGAGCCCGCACTTCGGAACCCAAAAAATTCATAAAATCGAAACACCCATTCAATTACAATTCCAACCATACTAATTTCATCCATTTCCGACTCCGAATTGATGTTCAAAACCCAATTATTCTCTTTAGAAAAGTTTTTGATAAAAGTCCCCGATTCTCCAATCAAAATATGAATTAATTTAAAAATGAACTTCTGTAATCATATTAAAATATAAAAATTATTGTTAGATACTGACCCCCATGAAAATACGAGAAGAACACCGCAAAAACCACCTCAATCGGAGCTCTAGAACTCAAGATATGCTAAAAATACTAAAATAATGCGGTCTGATTTTTTTATACTAAGGGATTTTTGCTTTTGCAAATTAAAATCCACGCCAGCGCATTTCCAGTTGTAATTTTTGCTTTTGCGGACCATTTTTCGCGACTGCGGGGTCGCAGATGCGACCCAACTTCGCATCTTCGAAGCACCAACACCAGCCTATCATCTCTGACACTAAAATAAGCATAACTTCCTCATACGATGTCCAAATTCGACGATTCTTTTTGCTATGGCTCCGCAATTACGATACGGATCTAATGCTTCAATTAAAATAGAAATTGGAGCTCATTTAATTAATATGGTACCATTTATGCTTGAAGAAATGAAGTCGAAACATAAAAAACGAGCGCAACACAACTCAAATCTATTCGAGACTCACCCGAGCCCCTCGAGACCACGTTCGAACATACCTATAACGAACCGACCGGTCTTTTTGTGCCCTAGCGCGTCTTTCAACGGTTTGAGGCCATGAGCAGCTTCATTTTAGGTATTATGACTTGCACGCGCGGTCAGAATTGAGTTTTGGGAGATCCGGAGTTGATTTGGAAAGAGAATTCTTGTTTCAGGAGCATAAAGTTGAACGAATGAACTAAGATTGAAATTTTTAGTAAATGACCTCGGAATCAAGATCTGAAGGTTCCAGCAGGTTCGTATGATGATTTCGGACTTGGGAGTATGCCCGGTTCGGGTTTTGGAAAACCCGAGAGTGTTTTGCCGCCTATTGTGGAAGTTAGCATTTTAGAAGGAATTTCTGAAGTTTGGCTTGAAGGGCATTTCATTTTTATCGATGTCCATTTGGGATTCCGGGCCTGGGAATAGCTCCGTATGGTGATTCAGGAGTTGGGAGCGCGATCGGAAGTGAATTCGGAGGTCCGTAGGACATTTTGGAGTCATTTGCTAAGGATAGAAATTTGTAAGTTTTTGAGAAGTTTGACCGGAAGTGGACTTTTTGATATCGGGGTCGGAATCCGATTCCGAGAGTTAGAGTAGGTCCGTAATGTCGAATGTCTTGTGTGCAAAATTTGAGGTCAATCGGACGTGATTTGATAGGTTTAAGCATCGAAAGTGGAAGTTGGAAGTTCTAAAGTTCATAAAGCTTGGATTGGGGGTTGATTCATGATATTAGCATTGTTTGATGTGATTTGAGGCCTCGAGCAAGTCCGTAAGGTGTTTTGGGATTGGTTGGTATGATTAGTTGGGGTCCCGGGGGCCTCGGGTGGATTCTGGGTGGTTAACGGATCGATTTTTGGAGTTGAAGAAAAACTGAAGTAGCTGGTATCTGGTATTTCCGCACCTGCGAAGTTTTTGCCGCAAGTGCGGAGCCGCAGAAGCGGCCAGGAAGACCGCAGATGTAGATTTTGGTGAGGAAAGCTTAGACCGCAGATGCAGTCCGGGAGCCGCAGATGCGGGACCGCACCTGCGGAAAAGGGAGCGCATAAGCGGAAGCTGGGCGGCTTGGGAAGGAGCCGCAGAAGCGGCGTTTTGACCACATAAGCGGAGCCGCATAGGCGGAAATAATTCCGCAGAAGCAAAAGTACCTGGAGGCAGAAAGTTTGTTTTAAAATCGGGGTTGAAGTTCATTTCTCTCATTTCTTCAAGGCTTGGGCGATTTTTGGGGAGCTTCAGGAGGGGATTTTCGTCATCAATCTTAAGGTAAGTTATCCCCACCTATTTTGAGTTGAATACATCAAATAAGTATGGATTTGGGCATGAAAATTAGTATAAAAATTGAGGTTTTGGTGGAAAACCTAGGAAAATATATTCTTGGAAATTAGCCACGAAATTGAGCATGGAATTAGGAGTAAATTGTATATTTGAGTTGATAAGGTCATGGGTAATCTTTATCTTCCAAAAATTTTGGATTCCGGGTACGTGGGCCCGAGGGCGTTTTGGTCAACTTTTCGATCGGAGTTAGGAATTGCTATAAATTAGTTTGTAATGAATATTTGAGCATATATTAATGGATTTGCTAACCGTTGGCTAGTTTTGGAGCGTGGTGCATCATTTGGAGTCCCCGAAAGGGCGTAGATTGTCGGTTATGGATCTTCGGAGCAAGGTGAGTCTCCTTTCTAACCTTGTAAGAGGGAATTATCCCCATAGGTGAAATAATTGATTACGTGCTCCTATATGTGGGGGTTACGTACGCACGAGGTGACGAGAGTCCGTGCGTAGCTACTATTATGCTATTGTCCGGGTAGATAGGACCCAAAAGCATGTTATACTTGGATTAATTGTGAACCCATGGGTAGCCTGAATTGCTTAAATCACATTGAATTAGTAAGTAAATTTCTAAAAGGACTAAACTTCATTTCTTAAGGGTTGTAAAATGAGAACTGGTATTATTTGGATAATTATTCCCCGATAAATTCTTAATTGGCTACTTGAGCATGTATTTTATGTGTACCTGCCTCGCATGCATGATTCGCGAACAGGGTATGTGTTTATTTATGGAACGGGCCGAACGCCTCGGCAGATTAAATAGATGCATCTATGGTTCGGGTCGTTCGACCCTTGGCAGTGCACAGTTTACATTCCTGTTGGATCGGGCCGTCGCCTCGGTGTGATTTGCGCATGTTATTTGTCGCTTGAGGATTTTTAAACGTGAAATTTACCCTTCATGGCTTGATATAAACTGATAAGATAATAAGGAATAAACCTTGAAAGCCCTTGATTATTTGTTAAAGGTGTTTACCTGTTTTCTGGCTTCGCGAATTAAAATTACTATATAAATCCATGATTTTCCTCACGTTTCTAGAATATTGTTAATTGACCTCTAGTGAGTGTCGAAGGTTGCCATCTCGTCTCTACTTCTTCGAGATTAGGCGGGATACTCATTGAGTACACATTGATTACGTACTCATACTACACTTCTGTGCATTTTTGTTGCACATGTATATATACCTTTAGCAGCCTACTGGGCGTAGCAGCGCGGATGATTTTGGGACTAGGTGAGCTGCACTATTCGAGGCGGCCCGCAGCTAGTATAGCCCTCATCAGTACATTGTATTTGTTTCTTGTCCATTGTATTCCGAACGGATGTAGTATTTTATTTCCTTATCAGTAGATGCTAATGCACTTGTGACACCGGGTTCTGGGATGGTTTGAATGTTGTATTGACTACTTATCAATTAAATTTGATTTGAGATTATATTCTT
>NW_017670607.1:535192-545044 GCF_001879085.1 Nicotiana attenuata
AAATTGTGGATTCAAGTACTATGAAGATAAATTTTATTAAGACAACGACTGAGCAACAAAAGATGAGAAGGACATATGGGAAGTGTCAGGCGGAGTTTTAAACTTCTAAAGGGCCAGGCTTAGGGAGCGCAGACCGAGCAATTGATTAAAGAAGTGAGTTTGCCCAAAGTGGGAGAGCAGCGGAGCTGTGTAGGGGCTTGGTAATGAGATGACTATGCACCTTAAGGGAGTCTGGAACGATTTGAGAATATTGGTGCTTGGTTATTGGGGTCTACGGATCTAATTTGAAGTAGGGATTCTTGTGCGGCCGGAGATTTAATATAACGGAAAGGAGCCGCTTAAATGAAGAAGGATGTAGCATGACTTGAATTGAAGGGATGTTGTCGCGCACTTAAATGATGTCCACGAGGGGTAAATGGACCTGTGCAGCTGGAGAGTGAGCTCAGACTCAGGAAGGGTCATTGACGTCAAAGTGATTGTACCCCCGTGTAGCGGCGTTGGAGGATGTCGGGGAAAGCTTTCTATAGGTGGGTTACCCAAGTGAGCAGGTTAGCAGTCGCGTGGTTGGCGAGGCTCCTGCGAAGAATTTTATCGGTTATGTAGCAGAGAGATTGGTCGTGCGAATGCAGTGGGTGAATTAGAGTATAAAAGAATGGGGCTTTGCGGAAGGAATCCGAGAATTTATGCGGTTGATCGCGCAAGGTTATGTCGATGAAAGCTGGGGAATCTTGGTGAATACCAGAGTTGTGAAATAATGGCTTCATGCTAAGTGGGTGAGTCCCACCGCTTATGATTGGGTTGCATGGTTAACTACTTGCGAGATTTTTGGCTATTAGCATATCGACGGGCTGTTTCAGCTACGGAAAGGACCATAAGTGGAATTTAAGTAAAGGAAGTATTAAAGGTGGGCTATCGTTGGCCCATGATCAGACTTGGGGAAAGATTCAGGATTTTGCCTTGTATAGATGCGGGTTCCCAGGGAAGTGACTCAGCGCGTTCTTCGCCAAGAGGGTATTCATGTGATGGAAAACTCATGGAGTTGACTATATCCAGGGCCAAGTCAGAGCGGGTGGCTCTTAGCAATGGTCCTAGTAGATCCCGGAGGGATAAAGTGTGGTGCCCAATGATTTCAAGCCTATGAGTACAGTTAAGGATCAAGATTGTAACAGCTTATGAGAAGGTGCCCAGAATGTTCTATGATATTTTGACTTGTGGTGTAGCATTTGAGAGATATGAAATAGTTCATGGGATTTGAGACAGCATGGCCTCGTGACTCAAGGTCACTCGGGGTGAGTGTAGAGGGAGTATGTTATGTGTTGAAGAGAGTTAGTATTATTTCCAAGGCAATCAAGGATAAACTGGAAGGAGGTAGATTGATCAGCCATAGTTGAATTGGCATATTGGGGTCAGTGATTAGTTCATTCAGCGTGATCAAGTTATGCGTATGATTTGTGGCGGTACGTGTGAGGCTTGTCGGCCGACGTAATTGATGTTATTCAGAAGCATTCTTCTGTTATGGCTTGTTAGGTGGAAGCGAATTCTGGAAGGGCTGTGGTGCCTTAGACCATTACTTAGAGATTTGTGCATTTCCATGGTCATGAGAAATTGCCTGTGTGTTGCTATGATTCTCCTGAAGTGAGTTCAGTGAAAGGCTTTTATGTGATGAAATGTGGACCTATTAGCAATTTCGGGTTATGATAAGGGTCATGTTCTATCATACATTGGCATGTTGGGTGCAGTGACTAGTATGGGATTTAGAGTGAAAAATCAAGGTTGCAGTTCGGTGCTGGCAAGGATGTCACGAGCTCGGATGAGCACGAAAAGAGTTTCGACGTTTAAAGTAAGTGGTATTGTCATCAGTGTCACCTGAGATCGGTGCTTTGTGAAAGAGGCTTTGCATCCTGGTTAGGGATTCTTGATCGCTTTTCAGCGTTAGTGCGGCCGGTGGTTTGGATGTACGGACCTGTTATGTGTTTCGAAAGGTTGTGGGAGCGTGTCCCACAGAAAGGTTGTATAAGTATGGCATGTAGTCACTCGATTGATTTAAGATTTAAACCAAGTATGAGGATTGTGGTAATATCATTAATTTGAGAATTTATGCCTGGAGGGCACTCTGTTTATTGGGTTGTGGACTGTGGAGGAATTCTCCGGTTATGATGGTTGTTCTTATGCGTTACGAAAGAAAGGAGAGTTATTATGGACCTTGGAAAGGTTATTAGCCTAGTCAGTGCGATCAGAATCGGCTTGAGGTCGGTGGATAGATTCAAATGTGAATATGGGCTCTATATCAGGCCAAACGTGTTCATTTCAGTAATGCGCTCCATATGGAAGAATAGTCGGGGTGTTATGTGGTCATTAGCTATTTCATGTAATGATGTATTGCGCCGTGCGAGTTGTGAGACGGCTTGGTGAATTGCTTACGTGTTGAGGATTCGCGTAAAAATGATGTTATATGAGCAAATTGGCTCTTGAGATTCAGATTGTATATCGCACCTCAGTTGTGCTCGAGTTTTGTAGCTTATAGCGCTATATGTTCACTTAGGGATGTTATTATGCACTTAGCATGCTAATGACCGATATTCGATATTTTGTTGTAATGAGCAAATTCAGCTCGATGTGCACCTCCTTATGTGAGATCTATGTGTGGATCGGGTGGCACGCCGCCATGGGTATGTTATCTGGATCGGGTTGCGCGCCGCAACAGTGTGATGTTGAGTATAGTTTTCTATCTGCTATTTTTTTTGTATTCCTTGCTTCTTATTTTCTAAGGAAAGTCCGTATTAGTGCGTGAGTTAGGTAATTCCTTCCAGAGTTCGTTTTCCTTTTGTATCACATTCTAATTGTTAGCCTATTGGCACCTGGTAGCGTCATATGGGACTTTTGATTGTGTCCGAGGTGGCTTATTGCCTGAGCAGTTCGTACTGGTCGAGACGAGATTATTGGATTTGGGACCAGTGCAATTGGATTATATGAAGGGTATTAAGGATCTAAGACCATTAGATGGTTCAGGAGGAAGCGATGACTCTTGTCAGGGGTATAGACCCAATGATTTGTTGATTCAACAATTGGTTATGAATTTCGGCACATCTCTTCCGTCGTGTCGGTGTGGTAAAAGTTAGAGCAAGACCCATGTAGGTCATGAGGTGCAATGGGAGCATCGGATCCGTGGAATTTCGATTAATTCGATCAGAAGGGTTATTGTGGTCCTATGAGTAAGTGATGCAAAGTGTTAAATCAACAAAGTTATGCAGTCGTGTTTGAGTACAACGTGTAGTGATTGATATGGTGATCGTATGTTGGAAACAAGCCTGGCATAGAAATTCTGGATGTTGGAATTGGGCTCTAAGGCTTATTTGTTGAATAAAAGGGAATATCTTCAGAATTTATCGAGCTAATGTGCTCAACTAAGTTGTGGTAGCCGGGAAGGTGCATGAGAAGTTAACCGGTGACTTCAGATTACTCCGGTATAGTTATCAGCACGTTCGAGGACGAACGTATGTTTAAGTGGGAGAGAATGTAACGACCCGACCGGTCGTTTTGAGCCCTAGCGCGTCATTCAGCAGTCTGAGGCCATGAGCAGCTTCATTTCAGGTATTGTGACTTGTACGTGTGGTCGGAATTGAATTTCGGGAAGTCCAGAATTAAATTGGAAGGAGAATTCTTATTTTGGAAGCTTAAGGTTGAAAGAATGAACTAGGATTGGAATTTTGAGTAAACGACCTCGGAATCGGGATCTGAAGGTTCCAGCAGGTTCGTATGATGATTTCGGACTTGGGCGTATGCCCGGATTGGGTTTTGGATAACCCGGGAGTGTTTTGGCGCCTATTGCGGAAGTTGGCATTTTGGAAGAAATTTCATAAGTTTGGTTTGAAGTGCACTTCAGTGTTATCAATGTCTGTTGGGATTCCGAGACTGTGAATAGTTCCGTATGGTGATTCTGGAGTTGGGGGCGTGATCGGAAGTGAATTCGGAGGCCCGTAGGTCATTTTGGAGCTATTTGGCTAAAGATAGAAATTTGAAGGTTTTTGAGAAGTTTGACCGGAAGTGGACTTTTTGATATCGGGGTCAAAATCCGATTCAGGAAGTTGGAATAGGTTCGTAATGTCAAATATGACTTGTGCGCAAAATTTGAGGTCAATCGGACATGATTTGATAGGTCTAAACATCGGAAATAGAAGTTTGAAGTTCTAAAGTTCATAAAGCTTGAATCGGGGTGTAATTCATGATTTTAGCGTGTTTGATGTGAGTTGAGGCCTCGAGCAAGTCCGTAACGTGTTTTGGGATTGGTTGGTAGGTTTGGTTGAGGTCCCGGGGGCCTCGGGTGGATTCCGGATGGTTAACGGATCGAGTTTGGAGTTTGAAGAAGGGGCTAGGGCTGCTGCTTCTGGCATTTCCGCTTCTGCAGATTTGGGACCGCAGAAGCGGCCCCGCAAAAGCGAAGAAGAAGCCGCAAAAGCAGTTGGAGGTGGAGCAGCCCAGGACCGCAGAAGCGGCCCAAGATCCGCAAAAGCGGAACCGCATATGCGGTAGGCTGTCCGCAGAAGCGGAAATTGGGCTGGAGCCCAAGACCGCAGAAGCGGCATTTTTGACCGCAAAAGCGGAACCGCATAGGCGGAAATAATTCCGCAGAAGCGGAAATAGCTGGGGCAAATTGGTTGATTAAAATCGGGGTTGAGTTCATTTCTCTCATATTTTTCATGGCTTGGGCGATTTTTGGGAGCTTCAAGAGAGGGATTTCCGTCTTCAACATCAAGGTAATATATACCCATCCATTTTAAGTTAAATACATCAATTATGTAAGGATTTGAGCATGAAATTAGTTGAAATTTGGGGTTTTGGTAGGAAGACCTAGAAAATATATTCTTGGAATTTAACCACGACTTTGAGTATGGAATTTAGTGAAAATGATATATTTGAGTTCCTAAGGTCATGGGTAATCTTTATCTTTGAAAAATTTAGGATTCCGGGGATGTGGGCCCGAGGGCGTTTTGGTCAACTTTTCGATCGGAGTTAGGAATTTCTATAAATTAGATTGTAACGAATATTTGAGCATATATTAATGGATTTGCGTAACCATTGGCTAGTTTTGGAGCGTGGTGCATCAATTAGAGTCTTCGGAAGGGCGTAGAATGCCGGTTATGGATCTTCAGAGCGAGGTGAGTCTCCTTTCTAACCTTGTAAGAGGGAATTGTCCCCCTAGGTGAAATAATTGATTATGTGCTCCTATATGTGGGGGCTACGTACGCACAAGGTGACGAGAGTCCGTGCGTAGCTACTATTATGCTATTGTCCGGGTAGATAGGACCCAAAAGCATGTTATACTTGGATTAATTGTGAACCCGTGGATAGCCTGAATTGCTTAAATCACATTGAATTAGTAAGTAAATTTCTAAAAGGACTAAACTTCATTTCTTAAAGGTTGTTAAAGGAGAATTGGTATTATTTGGATAATTATTCCCCGATAAATTCTTAATTGGCTACTTGAGCATGCATCTTATGTGTACCTGCATCGCATGCATGATTCGCGAGCACGGTATGTGTTTATTTATGGAACGGGCCGAACGCCTCGACAGATTAAATAGATGCATCTATGGTTCGGGCCGTTCGACCCTCGGCAGTGCACGGTTTACATTCCTATTGGATCGGGGCGTCGCCTCGGTGTGATTTGCGCATGTTATTTGTCGCTTGAGGATTTTTAAACGTGAAATTTACCCTTCGTGGCTTGATATAAACTAATAAGATAATAAGGAATAAACCTTGAAAGCCCTTGATTATTTGTTAAAGGTGTTTACCTGTTTTCTGGCTTCGCGAATTAAAATTACTATATAAATCCATGATTTTCCTCACATTTCTAGAATATTGTTAATTGGCCTCTAGTGAGTGTCGAAGTTGGCCATCTCGTCTCTACTTCTTCGAGATTAGGCGGGATACTCATTGAGTACACGTTGATTACGTACTCATACTACACTTCTGTGCATTTTTGTTGCACAAGTCTATATACCTCTAGCAGCCTACTGGGCCTAGCAGCGCGGATGATTTTGGGACTAGGTGAGCTGCATTGTTCGAGGCGACCCGCAGCTAGTGTAGTTCCTTTCAGCATTTTTATATTTACTCCCTGTCCACTGTATTTCGGACAGATATTGTATTTTATTTTCATTATCAATAGACGCTCATGGTGACACCAGGTTCTGGGATGGTTTTCGAAAGATGTGTACTAATAGTTATTGCTTAATTTGAATTGAAGTAGAGATTGTTTTAATTATGAAAAATGGAAGGAAAAATCCTAGATTTTCAAATATATTAAAAGAGAAGTTAATTGATAATTTAGTTGGCTTGCCCGACAGAGGTGTCCGGCGCCACCACGGCCCTTAGTAGATTTTGGGTCGTGACATTTTCGACATAAGGAATTTGAAATAATAAATCTCTCAACCAATTCGCTTCCTCACTAGCTGAAGCAAAAGCAATTACTTCAGCCTCCATGGTAGAGTTAGCAATTATTTATATTTTTTAATTTTCAACAAATAGCACCACTTCTCAAAGATAAAATGTTCCATCCTGCATCAGAAAAGCCTTCAAGTACAGCAGGATATTTTTATAAGATAAGCCATAGGTTTTTGTACCAAGTAAATACCTCATAACTCTTGTTATGGCATGCCAATGTTCATTACCTGGCTTTCTTGTAAACCAACTAAGTACTCATTGTCGCGCCCCTTTTTTCTCGCGAAATGGGGTTTCGACATTTTGACAACTCCTTTGAGAGGGTAGGGAAAATGAATCAGTTAGAGTCGCCACCTAACGGATTAAGGTGTTTGTTTCGAGAAATCTATTGATCAATTCCGATTCTTTCTTTTTCTCTTGATTCTCGTTAGGGCACCTAGAACAGATAACTCATATTATACCAGTTTGCATCACCAGAGATCGAGTAAGGGCTCAAATTACCTTGAGGGGAAGGTGTTAGGCACCCCTCGAGGTCCACAACGGTGGGTCCCGGTCGAACATAAGTTATGTGAATTAGTCTAAGGAAGCGAATAAACTGTTTGATAAGGATGGGGGGTCCTAAATTTTTTAGCCTAAAGGATCACCCCGTGCAACATAAATAATACTTCGTAACTCCCTCGAGTCGGGGTGTTACTCATATTATTCAGAGGGCACAGACTATCATCTCCTGCTACCCGATTACTATCTTTGAGTTTTTTATTTAAAGCACTCTAATTAATTCTAACTCGTACCCTATGCGTGCACTACCCGTTCCTTACCTATGGTCCTGGAGGCATTGGGACCTCAGTTTGGGATGGTGCTAGACTCAGCTTAGGTTGCTCAAAATTGTAAAAGACTAGGCGACAAGCAAAAACTATTAGGACTTTCAAATAAAAGCAGATATGGGCTCTTGTTAACCTCCACACATAAAACAGCAAATGCACGCTATTGATTGGCAGGCTTTATTAATCTTAAAGTCCTATAGGCAAGATATCTATGTGAGAAACAGGAGAGCAGCAGTATGCAAAGAAGTCAGTTTCTTAATGCAAATGTTAGGATCTATTATTTGCCTATTGATTTTAATTCAGTATAATATCTAGGCGCTTCAGACAATAATGAGTAACAGTAATTCACAACTATAAATCCAGAATGGTCATTAAATCCTATAGGCATGTTATGTAAGTGATTGACAGTGACAGTTGTATTTTGAATCATTTAGTAGAATCCTATAGGCATGATATCTATTATTGAACTGATTTTTATCCTATAGGCATGATTGAACTGATTTTACTCCTATAGGCATGATATCTATTATGCAGTATATAGGCAGATTTGTACACACCGCCAGAAAACAATTAAGCAAGATATTAGTCCTATAGGCATGATTTACTAACACATATTTGTTGGACATATTGATACATCCTATAGGCAGGATCTCTAACAAAATTATAATATTGACCCTATAGGCAGGATATCTAATACGTAAACACAATATTGAAATGGCACGATTTTAACAAAATAAGCAGGATCAACATCACAAATGAAAATCCTATAGGCAAGGTTTCTAAGCACAATATAGAACTTATACAGTTTTGACAAATGAGCAGGATCAAAAGCATAAATGAAACCCTATAGGCAGGATTTCTATCCGGATTAACAAAGAAAATAAAGAATCCTTCCCAATTTTTACTAAACACCCCAGAATCTGTTTGTTATAAAGTTATTACAGACCATATTAGTTAATGAAATACATAAGGGTAATGAAATAAACTATAGGGAGCCCTTTATTAGGCCCAAATACACTTGGGCAACCAGGCCTTCAAACCATTTCAGCTTCGAGGCTTATTTCACAGGTAGAGCATAGTCAGTGGTGAGTAATTCACCCATAGCACATATAGAACTAGGTTTCTAGTGTGTCAAAGTTCTCAAGGGCCTTAGGGACCCAGGGCAATGCTCACACTGTAGAACAAAGGCTCAGAAGTTATTCAAAGGCGGTTAAAAACCAAACCCCAGTGTGTCAGAGTTCAGAGGAATCTCACATGGACCTTGAGCAGTGCTTACACTGGGGAGGTTGAGGATAGAACCTAAAGGACTTAAGGGTAGGAGTTTAAAAAGTAGCAGCACATAAAAGGAGGCAGGGACAGATTTATAACAGTGTTGATTTTAGAAGAAAACCATCATAACAGAGTCTAGAACACAAAATTTGTAGGCAAAATTGCACCAAGAAACCAATGGGCAAGGTTTGCAAAGTACATAGTTTTAAACAGGTTAAGTCAGAAAAAGACCTAATTACACTAAGTGTGCATGCTGACATTTTAGGACAACCTTGTTTAATCACAACAACATCTAGGCAAAGTGTTAAGGCAAACAGTCAGATTATCATATGAATCCAGAGGGGTGCAAGACATGTTAGAAAACAAGTTGGCAGGGCACATGAATTAAGTAACAATACAAATCTGTAAAGTTTAGGATTGATTAACTAATTCCATACTAGTAGTACCCTAAGGATGCTAAGTTCAGAACAAGTTCGGGACCATCAAACAGTATGCATGAGACAAGCTAAAACAATAAGTTATCCTTTAAGAGTATTCATATTATTCAAAGTAACCAATTAACCGTACCCCCGATGGGACTAGATGAACTTATAGAATCATAAAGGTGGCAGAATCATGCTCAGAATAAAGTTCAAACAAGTTCGGTCGAACAACACAGATTATGGAAACATAGAAAAAATAAAATGGCAAGGGATAATGACTTTCCGGTTAGGCAGAAAAGCAAGAAAATACACCACAGTAGTTAAGTCCAGAATTAATTGGCCTTGGATTTCAGTCAGCCAAGACCAGAAACAAACGAGCAAAGACAATTAGAGTTAAAATCTAAGTTTTCAGTGAGAGTCTGGATAACTCCAGTCTGCCTAAAGGGGAAAGGGATTAAATAGTGGTAAAAGTTAAACACACAGACAAGGAAAAAAATCAATCAACCTCAAAAGAAAAGGAAAGAGTAGCATGCGAAATTGATTCGGAATCAATTTAGGAGAAGTCAGCAACCCTAGTGTTTTAGGAAAACAAATATTACCAGAATATACACAAAAATAATAACATAAGATGAATATAGACCCAAATAGCACTAAAAATTAGAAAGTCAAACTAATTTTGAACCCTAATTTTAGGGTAAGACAAATAGTGAAAAAAATATGATAAAAACAGGCAATAGTAGAATATAGGACGAATATGGACAGAATAATACTTAAAATCAGAGAGTCGAACCTATTTTTGGTTCAACTAAAGAGATCTGAAAACCCTATTAGGGTAAGTAATAATCCACAAACATCCACAATATTCGTACTTACAAGAGCAAAATGATGAGCATAGACGG
>NW_017670608.1:0-14474 GCF_001879085.1 Nicotiana attenuata
CGACCTACACCTGTAGGCTTTTAACTTCACTAACTTGCAATCTCCCTATTACAAGCCACTTTACAATAACCCTATTGCAAAGACTTCAACTAACTTGTGATGCTCTCATCACAAGCCACTCTATAACTATCCTAGTTACAAAGAATTTGACTAACTTGTGATGTTTCCACCACAAGCCACTTTGTCACACTACAGTTACAAAGGCTTTTGCTTATGACTCAACCTAGCCACAACATAAACTCAGGGAGTTTACGGATTTACAAAGGATTCCTAATCAACGCTTCTAAGAAAGCCGGATAGGAGTTACAATAAAGAACACATAACAAAGACTCAACAACCCTTAGGACTTAAGATATCATCAATCTTGGATCAGGTCCTTGAGGTTGCAGCAGCTTTGTTCTTGAGAGAGGTTCTTGAGCACTTGAGAGAATTTTCGTTTTTGTATTTGCAAGTGTTGAACCTGAATCTTATGCCTTGCATAAGGTTTATACTACACAAGACATCCTTAGTGATGTCCAATCTCAATGGGAAGTGACTGCTGCACTGTCTGCTGCACTGTTGCAGGCAGTCACTTTCTGCAATTGCTTTCCAGCTGTAGTTGACTTATACTTCTGTCAGAGAACCCTAAGGGACCAGGTCTCTGTTGTGTTCCTCTTTGTACAGTTGCGGACAGTCACTCTCTTCAGTTGTCTTCCAGCTGTATAGTTGACTTGTACTTTTGTCAGGGAGCACCAAGGGATCAGGTTCCTTATCTGGTACTTGTGCACACTGCCCAGATTGTCTTGATTTGAGTAACTTGAATGATGTTTTGTATAAACTCATTGTACTTTAGTTGATCAGAGAATGAGTGGGCGCTGGGAACAGTGCAGTGCGGCAGAATCTTCATTTCCAGCTGTGTCCAATTGACTTTGTACTGCTGTGAGGAACCCACAAGAGTATCAGGTCCTTGTCTGGGTTCCTACCTCCTGAAGCTGTAGCAAGTTCACATTTGGTTGGAATCTGTTAGATGCAATGTAATCCAAGTGAGTCTGGTTCCCTATCTGATTCTTGACATTAAGTTTGTTAGATCATCAAAACACAAGGCAAAGATATTGAAAACCTATCAACTTGACATCATCCTTGGGATGTCTTTGGTAGTATAACAACATGGTGCAAGGCACAAGATACTCACTTGAGAATTTAGTGATATTCTCTCAAGCACAAAAGATCTGATCCAGCATTGAAGTCACAAGTGTGTCAAGAACAAGAAGACAACTCCACTAAGGATCTGTTCCAAAATAAGTCTATGTGTGTCCGTAGTTGAGTTGTAATCTTGTTGTTTCTTCTTCATTGTAACTCCTATCCTGCTTTCTTAGAAGCTTTGTTTTAGGAAACTCAAAATCATAAACCTTCTGAGTTTGTGTTGTGACTAGAGTTAGTCATAAGTTAAAAGTCTTTGTAACTAGTGAGTGACAAAGTGGCTTGTAGTAAGTGTATCACAAGTTAGTTGAGTTGAAGTCTTTGTAACTAGTGAGTGACAAAGTGGCTTGTGGTAAGTGTATCACAAGTTAGTTGAGTTGAAGTCTTTGTAATAGAGTCATTACAAAGTGGCTTGTAATAGTGTGTTTACAAGTTAGTGAAGTTGAAAGCCTACAGGTGTAGGTCGTGGTTTTTGTCCCCTTGAGTTGGGATTTTTCCACGTAAAAATCATGTGTCTCATTTACTTACTGCGTCATTAGTATTCATAGTGGAAACTCATAGAGGACCAGGTACTCTATAGTTTGGTGGATTCATATAAATTAACAATTGGTATCAGAGCAGGTTCTTTCTAAAAGGTTAGTACCTAGAAAGGATCTCAATGGATACTCCACCTAACTTTGAGGAAGGACAATCAACCTACAGACCTCCTAGATTCAATGGTCAGTACTACAGCTGGTGGAAGACTCGTATGCATGATTTTATAATGGCAGAAGACTCCGAGCTGTGGGACGTCATTTGTGATGGTCCACATGTTCCTATGAAGAAGCTGGGAGAAACTGGACCAATGGTGCCGAAAAACAAAAAAGAGTACAATGATATTGACAGAAAATCCGTAGAAAAGAACTATCGTGCCAAGAAAATCATGGTATGTGGTATAGGACCTGTTGAGTACAACAGAATCTCAGCTTGTGATTCTGCCAAAGAAATATGGGAAGCATTACAAACTGCACACGAAGGACGATGCTCAAGATTGACATGCTCACCACTGAGTATGAGCTCTTCAGGATGAAGGACAATGAGTCTATACAAGATATGCACACAAGATTCAAATCCATCATAAATGAGCTTCATTCACTAGGAGATGTGATTCCCAGAAACAAGTTTGTAAGGAAGATTCTCAGTGTTCTACATGGCTCTTGGGAGAGTAAGGTGAATGCCATCACTGAAGCTAAAGATTTACAAACTCTAACCATGGATGAGCTGATTGGAAATCTGAAGACATACGAGATGAAAAGAAAGAAAGACAGTGAAAGGAGAGAGCCAAAGAAGGAAAAGAACCTGGTGCTCAAGGCTGAAAACAGTGACTGAAGTGAAGAAGATAGTGATATGGCCTATCTTACTAAAAGGTTTCAAAAGATGGTTCGAGGAAATGGTGGTATACCAAATAGGGGTAGTTCAAGTAAGGCAAGGAACAATGATCTCTATCACAAGTGCGGAAAGCCAGGGCATTTCATCAAAGACTGCCCACTTCTGAAATAGGAGCAATACAAACAAAACTCTGACAAAGCAGCAAAAAGGAACCCGGTTCCTGACAAATGATTCACTCGAAAAAGTGCAGCTGAAAATGTTGTGAAGCAAGCTCTTGCTGCTTGGGGAGACTCCTCCAGTGAATCAGAAGGGGAACCAGATGCGGAAAACAGCTCCATGATGGCATTGGAAACTGAAGCAACGAAATATGACTCACTGTTTGCGCTGATGGCTCAATCTGACAATGATGAAAAGGATGAGGTAAATTTCAGGGATGTTCAGAGAAATCTAAATCTCGCCGCGGTTCGGACCTTTTGGATTGATCTGAGCATTAAGAAGTTAAGGAATAATGTTTTTCAGTAAATCGCGTTTCTACGGTCCATTATGCGGTCGCATAATAGCTATGCGGACCGCATATTCGCCGTAGAGTGAGACAGTTTGCTGGTAAGTTTTGAGGTTACCTATGCAGCCAATTATGCGATCGCATAATCAATATACGGGCCGCATAGTCATCGCATAACCTCCTTGGAATTTTGCGAGGGGCAGTTCTGCGGCGCATTATGTGACCGTGGAATGCGTATGTGGACCACATTCTTGCCGCATACCCGGGAAGATTGTTCAAGTTTTGAGGAGCATTTTGCGGTCCCTTTTGCGGGCCGCATGTCAATTATGCGATCCCATATGCGACCACAGATTGTGTCGGGGCTCCCATTTTCTAACTTTTATAACCCGACCCCATTCCGATAAAATCACCCCATTAGACCCTCTTGAGCTAATTTCTACCACATTTAGAGTGAGGCCTTCATCCTAAGAGGTAAGAATTTGTGCTCTAACCTTTGATTTCGAAATTCTTCCTAAAATAAGTAATTAACAAAAAGGGTTCATGGGTATAAGGGTTGATTGTCTTGCATCCATGTATGATAAAAGGGCATGGGGAGATTGTGAGCTAAGAATGTAACAAATGGGGTGTAAGATGATAGAATTCTTCACAAAAAGACCTTAAAGTTCATAATGCACACTTAGTGCTTGAGAGTATGCTCAAATGAGCTAGAATCTTGATTATTTCTCTAATTTCTGGATCAACTTGTAATTCTCATAAATAGATCGAGGTGGCTAAGAGTTCCGAAATTATTGTAAGAATTTAAGAAAAAGCTCCATTGAGGTATGTATGGCTAAAAACCCCTCTTAGAAATTGAGCTCCGTTGGTGTCTATGCAAATGTTGTAAGACTAAAACTTGATTGATGTATTGATTGTTATTTCACATGAACTGGTTGCAATTATATATATACGTGAAAGGTGTGCCTTAATGTGTGCAACGTACTATTCTTGATAATTTGAAGATGTGCGAAGAATATGAACAATGTGTTGAAATGCCTAGACTTCAAGTCAAGATTAAAACTGAGATTTGTCATGCCAACTAGGTGAAATCTTGTCTATGCTTACAACTTGAATTGCTTTTGTATGTGCCTATGATTCTAAGTTTGCAAGGTTAACATTGAAAGTGGAAATGATGTGATAATTGTGGCCCCAAGTGCCTATGATCTGATATATGTGAAATAAAGATTGAAAAGAGATGATTAATGAAAAAGGGACAACGTCTTGGTAAGACGGCTTAGTCGATCGGGCCGTGATCGGACACCATGCCGCACACATGGTGGTATTGTGCTGATATTGAATTCCGGAAATTGAGAATGAGATTGTGATTGAGGTACATATCTCAAATGAGGCAACTTAGCCGATCAGGTCGTGATCGGACTCCGCTCAAGAAAGTGGTGGTATTATGAAAGATGATGAACAATATCAAATTCCCCAACCTAAAGCTATGGAAATTATGTGAAGGTTATATGAACCTTTTATTTGATGATGTGATGATCGTTTAAAGCTTTTGATTGATCCCTATGAATTCTTTGTTCTTGTATGATAGTTCTTTCTAATGAGATGGTGTTTAGTTATATATACTAGTACTATTCCATGGTACTAACGTCCCTTTTGTCAGGGGCGCTACATCTTTGAATGGATGTAGGTGGCTCCATAGCAGACAGTGTCGATCGTAGATAGCGGAGCATCCTCCTCTCAACAGTCTTGGTGAGCCCCTCTTCTTCCAGGGGTTATGCAGTATGTCTTTTGTTATAAATTTCCACTTTTGAGGTATAGCCGGGGCCTTGTTACCGGCGTTATCATAACTGTCTTTTGTATCTCTAGAGGCTCCGTAGACGTTTGTGTGGGTTATGTACGGGTGATGGATGGGTCAATGAACTGTGTTGTAATTCTAAACTCTTGTACTTCTAAACTGTAACTGTATGAAACCTTGGAAACTTAACTATGGTTTAAATGTAGTAATATGAAATGAACTAGAAATGTTATGTGTATGATCTTTCCTACTGTCTAAATAAATAAATGAAAGCATGGTTTTCTTGGTCATAGTGAGTTGGGTAGAAAGTGTTCAAAAGGCTTGCTCAGTTGGGTTCACTCGATTGAGCGCCGGTCGCGCCTCCCGAGGTTGGGGCGTGACACCATCTATGTAGAACCTACACCAACAGATTGCTACTACTTTAAACCTTTCAGAAGATTATCTTTCTCGAGCCGTCAACACAAGAAATACCGATTCGATCCCGAACCACCGCACACCACGATATCTTATAGCCGTTCCCTGACACCATTTCACAATACCCTGCCTAAAGGCGAATAGAAAAAAATCATGACACCGGCAAACTTAACACATTCAATCGACAATGACGACACCACGTCGTAGATGAAAATTCCACCGCACTTGAAAACACCAAGGCTCGTTACTCTATCAACCCAAATCTGATCATTTGTAGTTCGATTGCCTTTCCTCAGTCAGAATAAGATACTGGATCTCTGAATCATACACTTAGTAAACCTCCTCTCAAGTCATTCACTGCCCCGACACATAGGCAAGCATTCCACCCTCTCATCAATACTGCACGATAACCGATCATAAGCATCATAGCAACCTGTGCATAACCTCAAAGCTCTCAGAAGTACAACTACTGAGCTGAAACAACAGAATATCCTTCCACAAGGCGACGACAATAGCTCAAACAACCACGCAGGAAAAACATCCCGCACAGCATTCGTAGTACCAATACAATTACTCACTCGCCGATTCATGACCAGCGCTTTGCGTGGCATAAGATCGAATGGAAAGGAAATGAAGGAATAAGCCTCAAAGGGAATCAAATCGCACGATAAGGAATCAAGAAGGGAAGTGCTCCTAACAGCCCTGTAGCCTCTCGAAGATAAGTACAGACGTCTCCGTACCGATCGGCGCGACTCTACTAGACTTGCTCATGACTCGTGAGACATAAGGGAACCTAGTGCTCTGATACCATGTTGTCGCGACCCAAATTCCACTAAGGGTCGTGATGGCGCCGGACACCACTGTCAGGCAAGCCAACACCAAGAAGTTAATTAAATTCTCATTTTAGTAATTATTGAAATCATTTCTTTTATACACTGAACAATAAATAATGAAATTCACTGAAATAAAATGATGTCTTTAACAAGCTTGATATTGAATAATCCCATAATCATCCCAGAACCCGATGTCACAAGTACATGAGCTATTTCTAGGAAAATCAAATGAAGTACAATAACTGTTCGAAATACAAATTGGACAGAAGGTACATACTATACACTGAAAGAGACTATGCCGGCTGCGGGTCGCCTCGACAGATGCAGCTCACCTAAGTCTCCGTATCATCCATGCTGCTACGCCCATTAGGTCGCTAGACGTACATGTGCCTGTGCAACAAAAATGCACAGCAAGTGTAGCATGAGTACGAAAACAACGTGTACTCAGTAAGTGTCCCGTCTAATCTCGAAGAAGACGAGGTCGACTTCGACACTTACTAGTGGTCCAATAATAATATACCAATTGTATAATAATCAAGGATTTTTATAAACATGGCTATAACTCAATAGAATGAAGCAAGTAAACAATTCTTTTATGCATAGGGAAATTTCCAAATTCGTTTTCATCATTTATACATTTATTCTCAATCCGGGAACGCAATATCCTCATTTAGAAATATCAAGGCAAGCAATACAAGCATGCGCAAATTATGCCGAGGTCGTACGGTCCGATCCAACAATATTTAAACTGTGCACTGCCAGAGGGTCAAATGGCGCGAACCATAGATGCATCTATTACCCCGCTCGCGAATCATACATGCAACGCGGTCAAATATAAATAAACAATCACCCTGTTCGTGAATCATACATGCGACGCAGGTACACATAGAAACACACATTCAAACAGTCAATCAAGACTACATCGGGGAAACAATTATTCAAGGAGGTGTAAATTTTCTCTTTTACAAGTCAAGAAAATGAAGTTTAACTCTTTTAGAAAGTCATTTGCCACTTCGATACGATTTAAGCAATTTAAACTATCAATAAGGTTACAGTTATTACAAGTAAAGCATGCTTTTGGGTCCTAGACTACTCGGACATAAGCATAATAGTAGCTACGCACGGACTCTCGTCACCTCGTGCCTACGTAGCCCCCACAAATAGCAGCACATATCCAATTAATTCACCTATGGGGACAATTCCCTCTTACAAGGTTAGAAAGGAGATTCACCTCGCTCCGAAGTTCCATAACCGGCATTCCACGCCCTTTCGAAGACTCAAATCGATGCACAACGCTCCAAAACTAGCCAATAATTATATAAACCCATTAATATATGTTCAATTACTCATTATAATCCGATTTATAACAATTCCTAACCCCGATCGAAAAGTTGACAAAATTTCCCTCGGGCCCACGTGCCCGGATTCCGAAATTTTTCGAAGATAAAGTTTACCCATGACCTCACGAACTCAAATATATAATTTGTTCTCAATTCCATGCTCAAAATCGTGGTCAAAATTCAAAAATATCAATTTCTAGGTTTTTCTTCGAAATCCCTAAATTTCTACAATTTTTACATGTTTAAATCCATATATAATCCTTGCATTTAACCGAAAACTAGAAGAAATCACTTACCTCTTGATGATGATGGAACCCCTTCTCAAATGCTCTGAAAAATCGCCTAAGACCAAGTGGGAAATGAGGGAAATAAGCTAAGTCTCGGAATAAAAGCTCTTGGCTCCAGTCGCAGATGTCGCATTTGCGACATCCGGCTCGCAAATGCGATGGTCGCATTTGCGACAAATGCATCGCAAATGCGAAGCCAAGCCATCCCTGCCCAGGTCGCATTTGCGACCAGATTCTTCGCAAATGCGAAGGTGACAGCCTCGCAAAAGCGACCCTTAGTTCGCAAATGCGAACTTTTCCCACAGTAGCCCAGGCTCGCAAATGCGATTGTCGCATTTGCGACCAAAACACCGCAAATGCGGTCACACCAGCACCAGCAATCCCACTTCTCAACAAAATGCTCCGAAGCTACTCCGAAACTCACCCGAGCTCCCGGGGCTCCAAACCAAACACCCGCACAAGTCTACAAACATAGTATGGGTTTGCTCAAGGCTTCAAATCGCATCAAACAACGCTAGAATCACGAATCACACCCCAAATCAAACTTGATGAACTATAAAATTTCAAACTTGTACTTTCGATGCTTAAACCTATCAAATCACGTCCGATTGACCTCAAATTTTGCACACAAGTCATATTTGCCTCACGGACCTACTCCAACTTTCGGAATCAGAATCCGACCTTGATATCAAAAAGTCCACTTCCGGTCAAACTTCTCAAAACCTTCAAATTTCTAACTTTCGCCAAATGACTCCAAAATGACCTACGAACCTCCAAATCCACTTTCGATTCCCAACACTAGAATCACCATACGGAGCTATTCCAGACTCGAAATCCCAAACGGACATCGATAACACTGAAATATACTTCAACCCAAACTTATGAAATTCTTCCAAAATGTTAACTTCCACAATAAGCGCCGAAACGCTCCGGGTCATCCAAAACCCGATCCGGACATACGCCTAAGTCCAAAATTATCGTACGAGCCTGGTGGAACCTTCAAATCCCGATTCCGAGGTCGTTTACTCATAAATCAAACTTTACTCAATTCTTTCAACTTAAAGCTTCAGAAATGAGAATTTTCTTTCCAAATCACTTCGAGCTTCCCGAAATTAAATTCCGACTATGCGCACAAGTCTTAATACCCGATATGAAGCTGCTCATGGTCTCAAACTGCCGAACGACGCGCTAGAGTTCAAAACGACCGGTCGGATCGTTACATGACGGACGAGGAGTTTGCTATCATAGACAAAAAGAAAAAATGAGGTATCATCTTGAATCTCTCAAATGAGGTTTTACGTGATGTTTCTGTAGAAACCACAGCCAAAGGCATGTGGGAAAAATTGAAAACCTTGTATATGAAGAGAACGGTGGAAAATAGACTTTACCTGAAGCAGAAGCTTTATACAATTCGTATGGGTGAAGGTACCTCTGTTCTGTCTCATCTTGACATCTTTGATTCCACTCTTATGGATTTGAATCATGCAGATGCAGAAATTAAAGATGAGGATCAAGTCGTAATAGTGCTTTGTTCTCTACCCCCATCTTTTAAGCATGTAAGAGATACTATGCTTTATGCAAAAGATAATATCTCTTATAAGGATGTTAAATCTATCTTAAAATCTAAAGAACAGATAGATAGTGATATTACTGGGGAAGCTAGTGAAATTCAAGCGGAAGTTGGCTTGTTCGTTAGGGGTAAATCCGACTCAACATCTAGATACAATAATTTAGAGTGTCGCTATTGTCATAAGAAAGGTCACTTTATCTTCGAATGCTATAAGTTGAAAAATAAAGAGAACCATAAGGAAAGAAAAAATGAGCACAAAGATGCTGACACCGCCAAAGCTAGTTTAGCAACTGATGAGATTGAGGGAACTATATTTTTAGCAACTGAAACTAGTTTCAAATCTGACAATGAGTGGATTTTAGATTCCGGTTATTCGTATCATATGTATCCCAACAGGGACTTGTTTTCTACATATGATTCAGTTGAAGGTGGAGTTGTCTAATTGGGTAACAATGCTACTTGTAACGTTGTTGGAAAAGGTACAATTCGGATCAAAATGCACGATGGTGTGGTGAGAACTCCCATCGATGTCAGATATGTTCCTAATTTGAAGAAAAATCTCATCTCTTTAGGCATTTTAGAATCTCTTGGGTGCAAATTCAATGGTGAAGGTGGAGTTCTGAAAAATTTTCAAGGTGCTCTTGTGATCATGAAAGGACACAGATCTGGTTCATTGTATACTTTAGTGGGATCTACTGTTATAGGCACTACTACAGTTTCGGTATCATATAACATGTCTGATTTTGATGGCATTAAATTTTTGACATAAGCCCATTGGGGCTTTTTTGGAGGTGAAGTAAAATAACTATATCATCCAATTTAGGCCAAGGTGGAGATTTGTAAGACATGGCCTAAATTTGTTCATGGCAAATCTTGGAGCCAAATTATTCAATCTCGGAGCCAAAGAATTCTAGCTTGGAGCCAAAGAATAAAATTATTTTCTTTTATTCTTTTTCTTTACTTGGGGACCAAGAACTTTGCCCTATAAATATAGGTCGTCTTACTTCATTTGAATCATCCCATATTTTGATTAGAAACTCGTTTTGAGTATTATTGTAATAGAGAGTGTTATTATATTCTATAGAGTTAGCGTTGGGAAACACTTTGAGTGAACCTATTCTTTGTGAGTGATTGTAGCGAGGTTATTCTCTTGAGATATATTTTGGGATAATTAGAGTTTCATCTCTAATTTTGTACTCTCTTTTGTGTGCCAGTTGTTATAGTAAAATTGCTCCTCTCCGCTTGTGGACGTAGGTCATCTTGACCGAACCACGTTAAATTTTGTGCCACTTTTATATGCTTTAATTGTCGTTATTATCAACTTGCATTGTCTTTGTTATTGTCAGTATAACGTCGTCTTTTGGCTAAATTCCGCACTATCCAGGTTCCCGATTCTAAGAGGAAGCATGGATCTAGACTTGGTAAGCCGGACAAAACTTTTGTCACACCCATGTAGCACGTGAAAATATAGAACTCAAAAGATTGGCATTGCATTATTAAAATGGAACTTTTTCGAAAAATATATCTCACGAGAATTATAAATGACAAACTATATTTTAAACAATGCTACATAAGAAAGCATGAGAAAATATCTTAATAAAAAATTGAACTACAAAAATATAATTAGAATGTGTTCATCATGCAAGTAAAACAAAGTCACAAAAAATAGACTTCATTTTAAGGTAGACAAAATTATAGGCTATAAAATGCGGCTTTTGCTTGAGAATAAATATCTATTAGTTTACTTTTGGATGAATGTAAATTTATAGAAGGACAGAGTCCAGTTAAAAAAGATTCATCATAAGGAAAAAAGAAAAAGAAAGGCAAAATAGGGGTCTATATAAAATTGGGACAAAATGGTTTCTGTTATGAACAATAAAAGAAGAAGAAGAGTATTGCAGAGCAAAGTAGAGAGAGAGAATTCTTATTGATATGGGGTGAATTACAATGGAATAAAACCCTCTATTTATAGGGAGATGGTGACTTAGCCACCAAGTAATAAACCCTAGAATCTCTCTAAATATAGACATTCACCATAAATAGAACTCTATTTATAACACTCCCCCTGAATGTCTATTCAACGGATAATGTGCCTCGTTAAAACCTTAACTAAGAGAAAACCCAATGGGAAAAAAAATCTAGAAAAGGAAAAAGAGTACACAAATCTAACAATACGCCTTTTGGTTGCCTCATTAAAAACCTTGCAAGGAAAACCCAGTGGGACAAAACCTTGTAAGGAAAAAAGAGTACAACGCGTTTTAACTCCCCATGATGAGAGCATTAATTCACATCCTTGAGCATTTGCATTCCAATCTTATGCACCATCTTCAAAAGATCTTTGGTAGAGATTTGATGAACAAATCAGCCATATTAACTTGAATGAATATATTGCACCTTGAAATCATCATTTTTGATAGAGATGAATTGTCTTCATATGATCTTATTGGAATCGTCAGTTCAATATCTTCACATAGAGGTGAAAACTCTTGGTATCATATTATCATGCCTATAGTTATAGCAAGATACATTTGTGCACAAATTGCAATGAGGAAGTAGTACTTCAAGATCAAGAATTGTATATACTTCAAGCGATTTAAATCCTTCAAGGATTGTCATATAAGTCATACAATAGACCTTAATTAGATGAATATAAAGTTTTCATGTCATGCTAGACAAATAAGATATCGAAAACTGATTGTACATATCATTCACTTCATACTTTCAAGTGTTTGAATTACATGTTCAAAACTACATGTCTTTCATATGAAACCAATTCTATTTGAATTGTTTCTTCAGACTTAAGATCCTCATATATATATTTAGCGCTATTATAGATGTCGTCGGCAAACATTTTATATCGGTTCCAACCTCCTTATTTTTCATAAAGACATAACATAGAGATCTCTTCATTCATATATTCAGGTACCTGAATCTCTCATGAGATTTTATGAAGTGTTATGTCATGTGATCTTCTAGATCACTTGCCTCCTTTATTATGATCATTTCGATCATTTGCTCATCTTCTTTATTAAGAAGTTTATTTGAAACCGATTTGTCTATATGCTTTAAGCGTACCATAGACTTTGTCCTTCTATGACTTAATATGAGCATTTGCAATGAGAATATAGTTACTTTCTTTGGGTCAGCAAATGCGTCCGGCATGCTTTGCAATATATTGCACATGAATTATCCTTTATGAACTTCAAGTTCATATTATCTTATTCGAGGATCTAGATGTATAAATGATAATTCATTCCATGTAGCTTTTTCTCAACTGTTGTATCTTGTCTCCCCCTCATGTTAGAAAAACTAACTTGTTTCCTCAACTTTGAGAATCCACCTTTGTGCGTTATGGTGTTAATCAAAATATACACCGCACATCAATAATAATAAGATGAAATTATTTGGTTCCTGACCCTGAACCACCTGTGAGGGGAGAAAATAATATACTTTGGTATATAACGTATATCAAACTGATATAGATAACTTTGTTCTCATAAGCAATCGTTTAGCTATTAAGTGGAGGCCTCAATAAATCATTTTTCTAAATCAACTGTGATGTAAACCAACTTATCAAGATGAACTATCTTGAATAAAAAATCTGAAAATTATGCTCTAAATCAAATTATTGAGCAAGTTACCTCGCAAACACCATGTTGCGGGTTATTAATAATCGCACATGTAACCATCTCATAGATGCATCTTATATGGTATACATGGCAGGTGAATGGGCCAATATTCACCTTTGATATTTCCAGCATTCATGGGATTCAATCCCAATTTTAGTTGGTATATTAATTAATGAGAACATCCAACATAAGAGAATTCGTAAAGAACTTTCTAGTTCTTTAATATTTACCCATGTAGATTCTCTTTTATTTTTGCACATCATACTTGAATTAACATGGCTAAACCAATTATGCCAACCGGATAAATTATCAATATTGATAAACTTCAGGTTTACACCATGATGTGTGCAATTATGAATAAACTCCAAGTTTATTATGATATGGGTTTTTATATCACTAAATATCCACTTCATTGTGGTATTCTTTTGTTTATGTAGTACAAATTGGAGAATAAAGCGGGTAGCTTTTCACATAAATATTACCCCGCTACAAGTTGTAGTAATAGAAGATATTAAATCTTTCCTTTATTTATAGTCTCAATATAATCAACCGCTTTCGCGTATACTTTGGAAACTGAATAAGTTTCTTTGAGACTTACTACAACACAATACCTTATTGGTAATTAATTGTGTTTCTCCAAAATAGTATAATTGGCTCTTGCAGAGTTCTCAATTAATTTTGTAGTACAACATATTCATCAACACCCATATGGTGAATATCTCTTTTAAAGAGAAGTTATACCATTATGGTTATGGTCAAAATTATATGCAAGACCTGTTTCTTGCATTACCGTTGTCTTTTAACAATCACAATGCCAAAGTATTTTGGCGTACAATAGGTACGTGACCAATGACCATTCATTCCATAATAATGACATTATTTTCTTATATCATCTCAAACCTCCTTTTAGAGGTGAGTGTGGTATATACCACTAGCACACTCATATTCTTCCAAAAATGAATATGTATTCTTAAATCAGATGTTGTCACATTCACATCATGAATAGACCATAATCATCTATATGTGCTTTATAAAATCTCATGTCAAATCGATGACAAATATTACTTTCACAGAGTGAAGGATTATTTTGAGAATCCTTATTGTTCTCATTACCACAAATGATGACGATTATAATTTCGTCTATTGCCACGTCCATATCCATTGATACATTCATAGTAATAATTTTGTCTTCTTTCAGACTTATCACATACTGCTATCACATTCTCTTAAGGGAATGAGGATGGAGCAAATTCAATTGGACGGATTTTCAATTCTTTGCCCACAATCATACATGAATTTGATCATGGCGAGGCATAGAAATTTTACCACTTCAGGTGGTTATAATTTCTTACAAACTCCATTAGAGTTATAATCAAACTTTGTTGTCTTTGCTTGTATTTAAAATCAAAGTATAGAATAAAAGAGAAAAATACGGTAAAATACTTACCTTAAATCTAAAATTTAATCATGAAGGAAGTTCATGGAATAATTGACAATCATTATGCCCAATCCCAAAGCTTCTACTCAATTGGTTAGAGTCTCGTGCTGATAACGTGTTATGAA
>NW_017670608.1:16729-71958 GCF_001879085.1 Nicotiana attenuata
ATTATCCACTCCTCGTCTATCCAATGACTTGTAACAGTTAGATAATCACAGTCATTATTACTTCTACCAAAATATCAGTAGTAATAGAAATCCGATTAGTTATATGAGTAATAAATACCGCAAATATTGTTCTATTCATGTTTATATTTATAAATATCGCTCTTAACTGTTGCGCGAGGCCAACCTTTATAAGTAGGATTAAAAACTTTTCTAATATAATGCACAAAATTAGGGTTAGAAGGAAAAGTATATGGTAAGCACATAACAGTAACCATCTTTGCTAATTCTTCACGATCTTTATTAGGATCGTAATATAAAATACCACCGGTCACAGTGTTAATTCCTGGTTGAACTAGATTTGAACCTGTATTAGGGTTAACCGCAGTATCTACACTTGTCCCCTCTTGCTGCGCTTTCATTTGTAAATATTTAACTTTATCTCTAGGGTGTGTTTGTATGTGCCTAGCCAAACTACCCGTACCGCTACGGTCTCCAGTATATTTATGCGCCAGCAATTTCCCACAAGTTTTACACCTAGCCTTATTTTGTTCTCTTACTTGAGTAAAAAAATTCCAAACTAATGATGTTTCTAGGCGTTTAGAAGGTTGTCTATTAAAAGTAGGGGTTTCTACAGGTGGGTCGGGCGGGGCATCAGTTGGGTTATTAACAGGACTAGTAGGTGAATCATCTAAATCCGGTTGGGTTTCATCTACATCCTCATTTTCCTCATCATTTTCTAAGATAGTTTGATTAGGATAAAGAGCATTCATAACTTCTTCATTTAATTGTTCACCTTGTGCAACATTATGGCAAAATTCACTATCGGAAAATTGAAAACAAGGGTTATCACTATCAAGAATAATAGGAGCAGCAGGACGGGTAATAGGTCTGGGTCGGGGAGCCGGGGGAAGGGTAGTAGGTTGGAGACTACTTTCACCAATTTTAGCTTTTCCCTTACCACCAAACATTTTTTTCAAAGAAAATGCCATATTAATTACAATTATGCAAACTAAACACACAAAAATATATTCTTAAAAGTTAAGAGTTGGAACGAGTTTACCGAATTGCCGAACAACTTCTTGAAAATTAAAAATCGTTGAAGACTTGAAGACTTGAATACTTCAATTCACTAACTTCACAATTTTTCACGAAATTGCAATAATAAAATAAACAATTATAGAAGAGAAATTAGATATAGATTGAGAGAGATTGAGAGAGATTGAGATAGATTGATGAATTGGTGAGTAAAAATGAAAGAATGAGGGGGTATTTATAGTTGAGAATTGGGGAAAAGTGTAATTATATAAAGTTTGGGGTTAAAATAAAGTTTGGGGGCCAAATGGCTATTTTTTAAAATTCCAAACGGTTGAAAATTAAAGGCCAACGGCTAGATTTTAAAATCCGACCGTTGGCTATTTTTTTAAAAAAAAAAAAATTTTTTTTTTAAAAAATTAGCCGTTGGAGCCCGTTAGGACCGCTAGGCCCGGTTGAACCGGCCCAGGACCGCCTGCCGGTCCCGGGCTTAGCGGTCCCGGTCTCGTGGGCTACACGAGCAAGACCGGCCCGTCACGGGCTTCTTACCCATTAAGGGACCGGCCCACCAGGAACGGCCCGCCGGGACCGTTTAGCCCGTTAGGACCGCGGGCCCGGTCCGGTCCCGGTCCCAGACCGGCCCACCAACAGCCTTAGTACCACATATTCATCAACACCCATATGGTGAATATCTCTTTTAAAGAGAAAGTTATACCATTATGGTTATGGTCAAAATTATATGCAAGATCTGTTTCTTGCATTACCGTTGTATTTTAACAATCACAATGCCAAAATATTTTGGCGTACAATAGGTACGTGACCAATGACCATTCATGCCATAATAATGACATTATTTTCTTATATCATCTCAAACCTCCTTTTAGAGGTGAGTGCGGTATATTCACTACCACTAGCACGTTCATATTCTTTGAAGAATGAATATGTATTCATAAATCAAATGTTGTCACATTCACATCATGAATGGACCATAATCATCTATATGTGTTTTACAAAATCTCATGTCAAATTGATGACAAATATTTTTCACAGAGTGAAAGATTATTTTGAGAATCATTATTGTTCTCATTACCACAAATGATGACGATTATAATTTCGTCTATTGCCACGTCCATATCCATTGATACATTCATAGTAATAATTTTGTCTTCTTTCAGACTTATCACATACTGCTATCACATTCTCTTAAGGGAATGAGAATGGAGCAAATTCAATGGGACGGGTTTTCAATTCTTTGCCCACAATCATACATGAATTTGATCATGGCGAGGCATAGAAATTTTACCACTTCAGGTGGTTATAATTTCTTACAAACTCCATTAGAGTTATAATCAAACTTTGTTGTCTTTGCTTGTATTTAAAATCAAAGTATAGAATAAAAGACAAAAATACGGTAAAATACTTACCTTAAATCCAGAATTTAATCATGAAGGAAGTTCATGGAATAATTGACAATCATTATGCTCAATCCCAAAGCTTCTACTCAATTGGTTAGAGTCTCGTGCTGATAAAGTGTTATGAACAATAAAAGAAGAAGAAGAAGAAGAGTATTGCAAAGCAAAGTAGAGAGAGGGAATTCTTATTGATATGGGGTGAATTACAATGGAATAAAACCCTCTATTTATAGGGAGATGGTGACTTAGCCACCAAGTAATAAACCCTAGAATCTCTCTAAATATAAACATTCACCATAAATAGAACTCTATTTATAACAGTTTCTTATATTTATTTATATATAGATTATATATAAAAACCAATTCTTATGGTTGGTGTCACACAAATTTAGTTTCATATGCAAGAAAAGAGATGAATGATTATCCTTGATTTAGTAAGATTTCATCTAACCATAGATCTTCAAGATTGATGGATGAGTGATATATAGGCCAAGGGTATTATTAGGAACAAAATTTTATCTCTTATAAACCACGCACATTTCGGATATATTTGTGTATCACCTTTTTAATATAATGAACGAAACTGTCCAACAAGAAATGCATATCACCGGATAATCTACTACCAATATTTGACCATAATATAATTCTTAAATACTCCTGCAGAGCTTGTCAGTGAACCAAATAATCCAAGGATAACAAAAAGAACATGTGTTTTCGGCACAGGAGAAACTTTTTTTTTTTTTTTTGGTTATCCACCAATGTCTTTTACCTGTGTGACTAATCTGAATTCATGCCAGAAAGCCTGTAAAAATGTTCTCTACCAAAGGTGACTCTTTTTCCTACCAAAGACGACTCCTTTCTCAGGGCTCGAACCCAACAGAGGGGTACTTACCAACCTATCACTACCTTTGGTGGTAGACAGGGAAAAAGTTGAAAGTTACCAAAAATTGAAAATAAACACAATCTGACCATCATTAAACTCTTCCAGCGCGAAGCTAAGATCATGCATTGTCCAAAATAGTATAAGCACAAGCGAAAAAGTAGGGGTGGGGAGGGGGTGTCACGATCCGGATTTCCCACCATCGGGATTGTGATGGCGCCTAACCTTTAGAATGCTAGGAAGACAACAGATAAAGATCTAACACGCTAATCACTATCCAGAACAGTAAATAATAATAATTTAAACCAAAACAAAGTAAGAAGTGCGGAAATATTATAACAATCTAAACACTAATTCACGACTACCCAAAATCTGGTGTCACAATCCACGAACTTCTAAGAGTTAGTATAAATATTGGTTTAAAGGAAATACATCTATTCTCGAATTAAAAGAAAACAGGAAGACTAGGATAAATGGAAGGGGACTCCAGGGTATGCGAACGCCGGCAGATCTACCTTGGGTCTCCTGATGGACTGAAGGCAGCAACCCAACTCAAATCAACACGTCCAGTACCGAGATCTGCATAACAAGTGCAGAGTGCAGTATCAGTACAACCGACCCCATGTACTGGTAAGTGTCGAGCCTAACTTCGGCGAAGTAGTGACGAGGCTAGGACACGACAATAACATGAACCTGTGCAGTTAAATCACATACGAGAAGATAACAACAAATGGAAATTAAGCTGATATTAACGGGAATGGGGAGAAACATGCTGAGGGGAATATCAAATCCTGAAATAGTACAGTAAAGAAACGCAGTAAATAACATGCTTTACACCAACGAAAGTAAAAACATAGCAAATAAGTGCACGGCATCACCCTTCGTGCTTTTACTCTCGTCCTTGCCATAAGAAACAATAGAAACGGCACGGCACCACCCTTCGTGTTTTAACTCTCTCATAACATGGCACGGCATCACCCTTCGTGCATTAATTCTCTTATAATATGGCATGACATCAACCTTCGTGCATCAACACTCACAGAGTATGGCACGACATCACCCTTCGTGCATTACCACTCACTCACGAAATATTGCACGGCATCACCCTTCGTGCTTTACACTCTTCCTCACCCAAACAACAGAACAATAACAACCCGGCAAAGAAATTATCAATAACCAATCTCGTTTCAATATTTAGCTTCACAATATAAATCTCAACTTGAGTCAATACTCAACCAATATCAAACTCCAAGAAAACATGATAAGATTTGTTTAACATGAAGAATAACCAGTTTAAGCATGTACAGTACGAATAAAGAATACAACAGTTATGAGTATAAGACTCACTCGCATGCTATGACCCGACAACAACGTATAGGTACTCGTCACCTCACCTATACGCCGTACTCAACAACCAAACACTTAGCAAATAAGACAACAATACCTAATCCCTCAAGCTAAGGTTAGCCACAACACTTATCTTGATTCCACGGCCAAACTTAAGCCTAAAACACCCCCTTTCCTCTAGTTTCCACCTCTGAACCACTCGTATCTGGTCATAATTAACTTAATAATATCAATTATTGCTAATGAAATCAATTCCAATGCACAAGTACAATTTTCCCAACATTTTCCCCAAAAAGTCAAAAATCGACCCCGGACCCGCTTGGTCAAAACTCGAGGTTCGGACCAAAACCCATTCACCCCCGAGCCCCAATATGTAATTAGTTTTGAAATTCGCCCCAAATCGAGGTCTAAATTTCAATTATATAAAAATTCCTAATTCTACAAAACCCCCAATTTCTACCATGAAAACCCTAGATTTTAGGTTGAAAATTTCTGAAATGCAATCGATTATTGGAAGAAAGTAGTTTAGAATCATCTACCAACACTTTGGGGAAGAATTTGTCTCTTGAAAATCGCCTCTAAGCCTTCTTGTTTTTGAAAATATGAGATAATGGCCAATTCCCGTTTTTGATTCTGTTTTTAAAACACACGACATGTCTTCTTCGCGTTCGCGAGAGACCTGTCGCGTTCGCGATGCACTGCGGCCAGAATGGCCTTTGCGTTCGCGAAGAGCGGTTTACGTTCACGATGGTCTGTCCATCTGACCATTGCGTTCGCAGGCGTGGGACCGCGTTCGCGAAGAGCAACTCAAAGATTCCCCAGCCCACCTCCATTTTACTCTACGCGTTCGCATGATGCCGGTCGCGTCAGTGCTCCGCGTTTGCGATCATGGCTTCGCGTTCGCGATGAACAATCCCCTCCCTAGCCCAGGTTACACTTCGCGTTCGCGAGAGTATCTTCGTGAACGCGAAGAAGAAAAACCAGAAACACTGACTGCAGCAAAACACACCAAATTTCTAAGTGTAAATCACCCCGTAGCCCATCTGAAACTCACCCGAGCCCTCGGGGCTACAAACCAAACATGCACACAAGTCATAAAACATCATACGGACTTGCTCGCGCGATCAAATCGCCAAAATAACACCTAGAACTATGAATTTAACATCAAATTGCATGAAATTTTCAAGAAAGTTCAAAAGTTCTATTTTCTCAACCAAAGGTTCGAATCACGTCATATCAGTCCCGTTTCTCACCAAATTTCGCAAATAAGGTATAAATATCATAACGGACTTGTATCGGGCTCCGAAACCACAATACGGACCAGGTATCAAAAAAATCAATTATTAAACGAATTCTTAAAACCTTTATATTTCCAGTTTAATAATTTTCATCAAAAATTTATTTCTCGGGCTAGGGACCTCGAAATTCGATTCCGGACATATGCCCAGGTCGCATATTTTACTCGGGTCCTGATCCGTTTACTCAAAATATTGACCGAAGTCAATTAAAATCAACTTTTAAAGGCAAAACTTAATATTTGCTCAAATTTTTCACATAAAGGCTTTCCGAAAATGCGCCCGGACGTGCTCACGCAAATCGAGGAGAAAGAAAATAAAGTTTTGAAGGCCTCAGAACCCTGAATTGAGTTCTAAAACGCGAGATGACCTTTCGGGTCATCACAGGGGGACTATTTAAGCGAGAAACGAAAACCCACACTTCACATTGTTTAATTTAACAAATAACACGACGTTAGACGGAATAAAAACACACAAAAATTGGAAGAGTTCTCTGTGTTTTTGTAGATTGTTGCCTCAAATTTGAGAAAACAAAATGAGTAAAGTGAAATAAAGGAAAATGGTTTTATACATTGATTGATATTTTTATTAGTCCTATAAAAGTGACTATAATAATTTGATAGAAAATTGATATTTGTGAACACAAATTTTAGGAGCACTATATATATGTACATTATATGCAGATAATATCACGAGCGTGTAATCACGTATGTATTTTGTTTATATTTTCATTACGCCATTGTGTATATTTAAAGAATAAAAAGTTAAAGTTTGTTGAATCCAGATCAGAGAGTCAAAAAATTACTGATAGTTTAAATCTTAAAGTATATTACAATAGATTCGATGTTTCCATCAAAAGATAATCTCACCAAAAAGCTTGTTTGCACCTACCACATGTATCACTTTAGTAAATTTTAACTATAGGAGGAACATTAGGCATAATCTAATGCGGGAATCCTATATTTATTAAACGAATCGAATTAAGAAAACTTAGCAGATTATTACTTTTTTCTTTAATTTGAATCCTTACTAGACGAGTTAAAGTGCTTTAGTCAAATATTTGAAGGTGTGTTAAATTTTCTGTTTTCCTATAATTGTGCATGTCATGTACATAATATTTTAAATAGTGCGTAACCACATAGATGTAATGTGTCTAGCAACAATAGCACAAGTGTGCAATCACATATACACTGTGCGTGGAGATGATCTAATTGTACAATTCTATATAATTAAAGAAAATTTTGAAAATAGGTAAAGCGAGATTAGAGAATCAAAATCACGAATCATTTAAATTCTTGGATATATCACATTATTATGCATTTAGCATTTAGTGTAACAACAAAACATTCGTATCATAAGACGATCTCACAAAAAAAGTTTACTCATGGCAGTTGTATGTATTAGTTTAGTAAATTTAACTCTAACAAGAACATTAGGCACAATAAAAATAGGAATTTTATATTTTTTAGATGAATCAAATTTCAAAAAACAATAATAAAAATTATTGTTTTCTCGCTAATTATAAATCTTTTTTAAATATAAAATTATGTTATTTACGTAAAGAGGTGTAAAAACTTTTATTCCCTATTTTCTATTTAACAATACGTGCAAATCACATGTTAATTGATCTTCATTAGCATATAAAATTGACTATAGTAAATTGGGAACATACACTAATATTAGGAGTTTGTAACCACAAACCTGCATTCAGGGGTGTACATAGGTCGGGTTAGTTCGGATTTTATAATTACCAAACCAAACTAATTATGTTGGGTTATTAAATTTAAAGACCAAACCAAACCAATAAACTGGGGTTTTTCAATCTCGGGTTTTCGAGTTTACAGGTTTTTTCGATTTTTTCTTCGATAAATCTTCATAGCACAAAACATATAACTTGTGCTCCAAATATTTTCTTAATCCTAGTAAGATATAACTATATAAGGTATTTTTCAAGAAAATAATACAAAATAAGAGATGTGTCATGGCAATATCCTAAAATATTCAACAATAAAGACAATAAAATCACGTAATATAATATTTCTAATTAAAAAGCCATAATAAAAATAAGCATAATCTAAAAGAACTAAGTCATGCTAAAATAAGTAGACAAATAAGGGAGTATTAATTACATGGCTAACGCTAAAAAAATAAAAATAGGTTATGCATTTTTATCTAAAACATTGCAAAACAAAAAATAAATATTCAATACATTATCGTTCCTAGTATTAAATTGAATGTCTTTTGTTAGCATTAGTATTGATTTGATTTTGGTTTGGATTTTTGTTAGAATTATTTGAGTTACTAATATTAATGGCTATAAAACTTATTGGAACATTCAAAAGTTCTAAGTACAACCTTGAAATAATATCTTAAAAGATAAAATTATGAAAAAGTTTAAGAATATTTATAAACACATCATAATAAGTATACTTATATATTAAATATATCTAAAAAAAATTATATATGTATTGTCGGGTTGGTTGGTTTCGGTTTGACTTTCTTTAGCTAAAACCAAACCAAACCAATTATGGTCGGGGTTTTTTTTTTCCAACACCAAACCAAATCAAACCGAACCATAGTCGGGTTTTTTTTTACGGTTTGACTCGAATTATCGGGTTGGTCCGGTTTGTCGGTTTCCTTTGTACACCCCTACCTGCAATGTGTTTGGAGACAATATCACGAGCGCATAACCACGTTGGAGATGAATCGATTATATCATAGAGTAATAAAGCACTGATTATTTAACCTTATAATTACATCAAAATGTTTGTATTTTTTGTAAAGCGTACAACTACATATGTATTCTGACTTTAGTTATTTTCTAAGAGACTAGACTTTAGATAGTTGAGACTTGAGAGTGACCATTAAAAATTAAGTCATGGATTTTGCACTCAACCATATCCCTTAACTCTAGCCGAACCGACACAAAATGCATTATTAGCAACAACAAAAAAGGACACAAAATGCATTCACACATGTACGTTTACGTTCAAATAGGTACGTATAAGTGTATTTTGTACATAAAACTAGTCAAATGAAATCCCTTGAATTCCTGGGATGTTGGAATACGTCGATCTCACTCTTTGATTTCTCAGAAAGAAATTGATACAGAAGAAGAGAAGAAAATGATCGATGAAGAAGAAGAAGGAAAGAAAGGACCAAAGGTTTTAGACAACATAATTTCGGACAAAACAATGCTAAGTCCATTCTCTGAAAGGCCATGTGACAAGCCACGTGGCATCATCTCAGCCAACAAATCAAATAATGAAGCTTTAAATCTGGACCGTCCACTTCTCACATGCACACAAAGGCTCACATGCTGGAGGAATATTAGTTAGTTACATTGTTAGAATTTAGCTAGTAAAAATTGGACAAGTTTACATAATTCATAGGATAATTTTATTTTCAGATTCTTTCTAAATAGCTAATATATGTATAAATACACAGTCCTCTTGTACAGTGATTCATTCAGAAATATACAAAAATTTCACAATTATCCTTCTCAATGTTCTACATGGTACCAGAGCATTAGCTCTTCTTTTCAATTTTCTGATTCAGTCATGTCTCCTTCTTCGATACTACTGAAACTCCCAACATCCTCAGCTCTTCATCCACAACAACAGGCAATGGAAACACCACTGATTCCATACATCCCTTCTTTCTTCATGCATCTGATGCACCAGAGATAATACTTGTCAACACACCATTTGATGGTCGAGGTTATGTTGGATGGAGCAGATCTATCTTGATCTCACTCTCAGCCAAGAATAAGTTGGGTTTTATTGATGGATCCTGCCCTATGCCAACCTCTACTGACCCTACTTTTCAAACCTGGAGCAGATGTAACCATATGGTTACATCATGGTTGTTAAATTCTCTGACCAAAGTGATTGTTGATAGTATCCTCTATTCAAAAACAACTAAGGATCTATGGATGGATCTGGAGCACAGGTTTGGACAACCAAATGGAACCAAATTATATCACCTGCAAAAGGAACTAGCTGATTTAGTTCAAGGTTCAGCAGATACTGCCAGTTATTTACCAAAATGAAACGATTATGGGATGAGTTTGACACTCTCAACATTGACATGTATTGTTCTTGCAACTGTGAATGTGGTGGTAAGAAGAAAATGCAGCAATTTAAGGAAGATGAAAGGCTCATTCAATTCCTCATGGGATTGCATGAGACCTATGGACGGGCTAGAAGCAACACTCTCATGATCAAACCATTACCCTCAGTCAATCAAGCATATTCCCTTCTCATGCAAGATGAGAATCAAAGGTAAATTCATGTCAATCCTCATTTTCCAATAGATGGTTCTTCATTCATGGTGAGAAATCATGCTTCTCAGAACCATCAAACCTCTAATGGTTCTCAATTCTACACTCAACAGAAGACTGGACACAATTCCTACAAAGGAAACTCTGGATATAAAGGGAAGAAGAATGCACAGATGTGTTCTTATTGCAAGATGACTAATGACACATTTGAAAACTGCTATAGACTTATAGGTTTTCCTGCTAATTTCAAATTTACTAAAAGCAAAAAGATACAAAATATTGCAAAAGGAAACTCAGCTGCTGCAATAGAGGATACAGGAGGTTCATAGCAACATGCAGAAGGACCTTAGTTTGCTCAAAGGCTTTCATCAGACCAGTTCAATCAATTGGTCAGTCTTCTGAATCAAATCCAAACAGGGCAGGGAGGCACTCAGGAGGTTAATGCAAATTCTGCTACTGGTATATTACTTACCAACTCCCCAACCTGTTATTCAATTGCTAATTCTAACCTTGATAACTCCTGGATCATAGATTCAGGAGCAACTGAGCACATGTGTTTCAATGCTAATACATTCTTATTCTTAATACCATTACCTACTCCACTAATGGTAAGGTTACCTAATTCTTCTAGAGTTAAAGTCACTCACTCAGGCAGTGTTTCCTTATTTCCAGGATTAGTGTTAGAACATGTTTTTCATATTCCTAGTTTCAGATACAACTTACTCTCTGTACATAGGCTTTGTCAAAGATTCAAGTGTCTCTTAGTTTTCACTTCTTTTGGGTGCATTTTGCTGCAGGGCCCTCGCATGAAGAGCCCACAAGTTTTTGGTGAGGCTAAAGAAGGACTTTACTTATTGCAGCCTAATGTGACAGAGTCTAGGAGCCTGTCTTCACAGACTACATCATCTTTGTTTAAGAAGCCTTTTCTAATTCAGTTTCAGCTTCTTTTTCTTTTCCTATTTTAGCAAAAACAGAATCTGATGTAAGATTGGGGCATTTCCCTTTCAATGCAATGAAACACATCAATTCCATTTCATTTCTTTCTACTCCTGTTTGTGACTGTGATATATGTCCTCAAGCAAGACAGTCTAGATTACCATTTCCAATTAGTCACATCAAAACTAAGCAAGCATTTGATCTGATTCACATTGACACATGGGGAACTTATAGGACTCCTACTCATAATGGATACAAATACTTTCTAACCATTGTGGATGATTTCAGTGAAGCAACTTGGACTTACTTGTTAAGCACAAAGAGCAATGCATTTTCTGTCCTAAAATGTTTCTTAAACATGGTGGAAAGACAATTCAAAACTAAAATGAAGATTATCATATCAGATAATGCTTTAGAATTAGGGAAAGCAACTGTCGCCTCCATATTTCTGCAATCTCAAGGAATCCTACATCAAACTTCATGTGTGGGGGTACTCCTCGACAAAATGGTATTGTAGAAAGGAAGCACTAAAATTGTTAGAGGTGGCCAGGGCTTTATTGTTTCAATCTAAGATGCCTATATCTTATTGTGGAGAATGCATATTGACAGCTACTTTTCTGATCAACAGATTCCCTTCTAAGGTGCTTAAAGGTAAAACTCCCTATGAAGTGTTATTTGACCAAACACCCTCCTATTCTTTCTTAAGAAGTTTTGGTTGTTTATGCTATGCCTCTACTTTGTCACATCATAGAGGAAAACTTGAACCTAGGGCAAAGGCATGTGTTTTCATGGGATATCCTATTGGACAAAAGGGCTACAAACTGTTGGATTTGACTACTAAGAAATTGTTTGTTTCAAGGGATGTTCATTTTCTTGAACATATTTTTCCATTCACCTATACCACTTCTCCTACAATAGACCACCCTTCTCCATCAGTCCAAATTACTTTAGTTTTTCCTCCTTCTTCAAGCCATTTTTGTCCTTGATACTTCTCCTCAACACTCACTTACACCACAATCTACATCCACATCTCACACCTATCCTACTTGTCTTCCTACACTCCCTAATTCACATGTTGTTTTACCTGCTCCTTCACCTGCTTCTCCTAATTCCCCTACTCCTTCTCCTATTTCTTCCTCTCCACCAATTCCCCACAGGAGATCACATAGAGATAATATAGTCACTCTGCCTGGTTTTCTTAAAGACTATATTTGCAATAATATCTATTTCACTGATCTCACCACCTCCTGTTTTTCTACTCCTTGTTCACCACCTCCATTCTCTTTTTCTGAACTCTCCACCTCTAATCAGCATCTTATTCAATCACTCTCTACCATTTCAGAACCTACTAATTACAATCAGGCTTGTTCCAATCCAAGTTGGGTCCAAGCCATGAATTTTGAACTCAAAGCTTTGGAAGAGAACCACACCTGGGATGTAGTTCTCTTACCTAATGACAAGAAAGCTCTTCCCTATAAATGGGTCTACAAGGTCAAGCACCATGTTGATGGTACTATTGAAAGTTTAAAGGCCAGGTTGGTTATCAGGGGTGATGTGCAGAGAGAAGGCATTGACTACATAGAAATCTTCTCTCCAATTGTCAAAATCACAACTATCAGTTGTTTGCTTTCTATTGCAGTCAAGAAAGGGTGGTCTATTTCTCAATTTGATGTAAGTAATGCCTTTCTACATGGGGAGTTACAGGAATATATTTACATGAAATTTCCTGCTGGTTTGTCTTCCCCCAGTCCTAACCATGTTTGTCGACTCAAAAAGTCTCTTTATGGCTTGAAGCAAGCTTCAAAACAATGGTATGCAAGACTTGATGGAGCCCTCAGTTTTCTTCATCTCTAAACGACTACTCCCTATTCTTTAAACAAACAGAGGACCTCATTTCCATTGTTGATGTATACGTGGATGATATCCTAAATACAAGCAATAGTTTTGATGCATTATCAGATCTAAAAGCATTTCTACATTCTGAGTTCAAAATGAAGGACCTTGGGCCTCTTCACTACTTCTTAGGCATGGAGATTTTAAGGGAGCATGATGGGATTATTATAACTCAAAGGAAATTTACCACTGACCTGCTTGCTGAATTTGATTGCTCCACTCCCCCACTGGTTTCTTCTCCACTTGATCCATTTTCCAAGTTGATTTCCAATTCTGGTGCTCCTTTATCTGATGATTCCCTCTATCGTCATCTTGTTGGCAAGCTTAATTATTTGACTCACACGCGGCCTGATCTTTCATTTGTCGTTTTGACTCTCAGCCAATACATGCAACACCCTTGCATTGGGCATTTCGCAGAAACTTTGCGTGTCCTTCGTTATCTTCGCTCTAATTCTAGACAGGGTTTGTTCCTCAAAGCCCGGCCCACTTTTGATTTTATTGGATTTCTGCGATGCTGATTGGGCTTCTTGTCGTGATAGTCGTCGCTCCGTCAGTGGGTTTTTCATTAGTTTAGGTGGTTCACCGGTGTCTTGGGAATCAAAGAAGCAAGCTTCTGTGTCTCTATCTTCCTCTGAAGCAGAGTATCGTTCAATGCGTCGCCTAGTGGCTGAGCTTACTTGGTTAACTCGTCTACTCACAGATCTATCTGCTCCTCCTCAATGCTGGTTCCAATTTTTTTTGACAGCCAAGCGGCTATCCATATTGCCCCGAATCCCGTCTTTCATGAGAGAACCAAGCATGTTGAACTCGATTGCCATTTTGTAAGGCAACAGTTCCTTTCCGGCCTCATCTCCCTCTCATTTATACCCTTAAAACTTCAACTTGCTGATTTATTCACCAAACCTTTGTCAGGGCCTTCTCACAGATCAATTTTTGGCAAGTTGGGGGGATCTTCTATCCCCTCCAACTTGAGGGTGGATGTTAGAATACATTGATCTCACTCTTTGATTTCTCAAAAAGAAATTGATACAGAAGAAGAGAAGAAACTAATCGATGAAGAAGAAGAAGGAAAGAAAGGACCAAAGGTTTTAGGCAATATAATTTCGGACAAAACAATGCTAAGTCCATTCTCTGAAAAGCCATGTGACAAGCCACATGGCATCATCTCAGCCAACAAACCAAATAATGAAGCTTTAAATCTTGACCGTCCACTTCTCACATGCACACAAAGGCTCACATGCTGAAGGAATATTCGTTAGTTACATTGTTAGAATTTAGCTAGTAAAAATAGGACAAATGTACATAATTCATAGGATAATTTTATTTTCAGATTCTTTCTAAATAGCTAATATCTGTATAAAGACACAGTCCTCTTGTACAGTGATTCAATCAGATATACAGAAATTTTCACAATTATCCTTCTCAATTTTCTACATGGAAATCGTCTTGAATTCCTATTTTATGGCCCAAATACGCCAAAAAATGAGGAACGTTATTGTTCATTAGGTCTTTTTTATGGGCCCAAAATTTTTGGAGATCAAGTGCAATCGCCTTAATTCATGGAGATGGTGTGGACTATAGCACACGAAAATCTGAGAATCATACTGAATTCTTATTTTATGGCCCTAAAATTTCAAAAAAACGAGGAACGGTCATGGCGAAGCAATGGCTATTGTTCATTAGCTCATTTTTTATGGGCCCGCAAAATTTTAGGAGATTCGGGGCCGGTCGCCAAATTCATGCAGATGACGTGGACTATATCACATGAAAATTTGAGAATAGTCCCGAATTCCTGTTTTATGGCCTTAAATCGCTAAAAATGAGGAACAGTCATGGCGAAGCGATGACTATTGTTTATTAGGTTATTTTTTATGAGCCCACAAAAGTTTAGGAGATTCGGGACCGGTCTCCCAAATTGATGCAGATGACGTGGACTATAGCACACGAAAATCTAGAAATCGTCCTGAATTCCTATTTTATGGCCTTAAAACACCAAAAACAAACTAAAAGTCATCGTGAAACAATAAGTATTGGTCACTAGATCGTTTCCTATGTACCTAGAAAAATTCAGCCCAATTGAAGTCCATCAAAAAAAGTCTACAAACTTTGCATGTACTAATACAAATGAAAAGTAAAAAAATCATTAATTCGTATTGCATGATCCCTAAACGCCATAAAATAAGTCGAAAGTCACAGCAAAGGAATGAGTATTGGTCACTAGGTCATTTCCTATGGACCTACGAAATGCAGGACACTTGGAGTCCGCCAATTTTATTTTTACAAAATAAGAATGTACTAATACACATGAAAAAGTAGATATAATCACAAATTCATGTTGTATGACCATAAAACACCAAAAAATAAACACGAAAGTCGTGGGGAAGTAATCAATATTGATCACTAGGTCGTTTCCGATGGACCTACAAAATTCGAGGTCAATCAGAATCCCTAAAAAATTCTACAAAATCAACATGGAATAATATACCCGAAAATATAGATATAATCATATATTCGTATTGCATGACCCCAAAACACCAAAAGATGAACCTGAAAGTCATAGCGAAGTGATGAGTATTGGTCACTAGACCGTTTCTTGTGGATCTACGAAATTTCAGACCAATTGGAGTCTATCAAAGAAATTCTACAAAATCGACATGGAATAATACACACGAAAAAGTGGATATAATCATATGTTGCATGACCCAAAATAATAAACTCGAAAATCATGATGAAATGTTTTCCTATAGACCTACAAAATTAAGGTCAATCGGATTCTATCAAAAAAATTCTACAAAATCAGCATATACATACGAAAAATGAATATAATCATAAACTCATTGAATCGATATAAATTACTTTTTAAAGGAATTGCAACATATGTTAGGCCACTACCTTCTCTTTTCCGACTATGGCCACGAGATTTTGACGCAAAACAATCCGGGGCTTTTGCATCTATACCCGGTTTTAGGGTCACAATTGAACTTATACTCACTTTGCAAAAAATATTTGCAAGCCTACCCACTTTACAATCAACTTCAAACTTATCGGGTCTGAAGTTAAAAAAATTAGTCGGAAGTGAAAAAATTGCACTTCAGATGCACTTAAGGCCAAATAAGTCTGAAGTGAAACCAATGGGTTCATGCACTTAAGGCCAATAAGTCTGAAGTGCACTTCAGATGCACTTAAGGCCAAAAGGTCTGAAGTGCAACAAACGTTTTCTTACACCTAAAGCCAATAAGTTTGAAATGAAAATTTTCACTTCAGATGCACTTAAGGCCAAATAGGTCTGAAGTGTAACCAATGGTTTCATGCACTTAAGGCCAATAAGTCTGAAGTGAAAAATTGCACTTTAGATGCACTTAAGGCCAAAGGTCTAAAGTGCAACAAACGTTTTCTTACGCTTAAGGCCAATAAGTCTGAAGTGAAAAATTGCACTTCAGATGCACTTAAGGCCAAAAGGTTTGAAGTGCACTCAAGGCCACATGGGCTGAAGTGCAAATTGTCCATAAACAGAAATTTGTTCTTCGAATTTAACAATCTAATATACGATTTAATACCTAAATATACTCCAAATGAGCTCAAATTTGAAACATAACCTCCAAATATCATCAAGAACAAAATTCAATCATCAATTTGTCAAAACAACAATAAATCTAACTAACCCATTTTGCAATTAAGGAAAAGAAGAAGAAAAACCCTAAGCAATAGTAAAAAATAAAGCGCCACAACAACTCAGCATTGTTTAATATCATAAACTGTTGGACTTTAAAGCATTGGGCTTTAAAGGCTTTAAGCATTGGGCTTTAAAGTCCAAGAGTGTGAATTGGAAATGGTGGAAAATAAAATGGAGGGAAATGAAAATTTGAATGAAGTGAGCTTTTGTCTTGAACTTTGTCCCTCATTGGTGAGGGACAACTACATTTGTGTGTATATATATATATATATATATATAGAATCACTTCTTAAAGCTCTTAAAAGGAGTTGAAGAGAATGAACCCTCGCGCCGTCGTCGTCGCTCGCTCGGCTCGGCTTCGGCTTTGGATTTGGATTTGGATTTGGATTTGAATTTGTCAAATGATCGATCGATAAGATTAATTTTGGACAAAATTTATTTAATTCTGTCCCGGCGTGACCGCGGTAGGACCGCGCCAGAACACGGCTGCAGATTCAGAAGGCCACTCTGGCCGCGGTCCTGGCATAACCGCGGTAGGACCGCGGCAGGACGAGCAAACTTCTGAACAGACACCTTTTCCAGAACAAACATCACACCTCTTCCAATAATTGCCTATAAATTCTGAGGCATGGCTTCGTTTTTAACACACTGAAACATTATAAAACTTCGTTCTTTCTGAAAATACCGCATTCTAATTCGCAGTCTCTCTCTCTCAAATTCGTAAGTGTGATTTTGCTCCGTTCTTTGAGTTTGTTGGTATCCTGCAGTTTGTATTGCCACTGTTGCAGGAAGGTTTATTCCGTTTCATCCTGGGAGGATTTAATCCATTACCTTGGCAACGTGTGAGGGGGTTAAAATTCCTTAAGGACACACAAGCAAATTGTGGACTCGGAATATTTCTAATTTTTTACTGTTTTCCAGTTTCTTTTATTCTTCTAATAGTTTTTTTGATTTTGTGTTTTAACACAGTAGCGGATTACAAGCTTAAGGAATTTTAATACTAACGTTTCTGTGTTGAAATATATATTAAACTGTTATTTATATTTTGTATACAGGTTTGGAGACTAAAGTCTTCATGCTTTCTACTCCAATAATTATTCTATCCGGTTTAAAGTATATCAAAACTTTACCGGAATAATAAACGTACGGGTTTGAAGTATATAAAAACTTCACCATTGTTACGTGTTGTATGTTTGGTTTGGTATTCAGTTTGAAGATATCAAAACTTCACCGTTTATTAGATCTAGTTGTAGATGTTACTCGGTTTGAAGATTAAAAACTTTACCGTTTATTAATTCTGAATGTGTCAGATTGGTTTGAAGATTAAAAACTTCACCATTTTCGTGACACAAACAACAATTCTTGTGGTTCGCTCAACAATGTAATAGGGGCGTCGAATATGAATCTCCTTTTGAAGAAATATGTTTGGAAAATGGCATTATTCACCAAACAACTGCCCCTTACTCTCCACAATCTAATAGAATTGCGGAGAGAAAGAATCGAACGTTGGAAAAGATGATGAATGCGTTGTTGATAAGTTCTGGTTTACCACAGAACTTGTGGGGGGAAGCTATACTTATAGCTAACCGAATAATCAACTGTGTACCTCATAGTAAAACACAGTCCATTCCTTATAAAAAATGGAAAGAAAGGAAGCCCAACTTGAAATACTTTAAAGTGTGGGGGTGTTCAGCTAAGGTACAAGTTCCTAAACCTAAAAGGGTTAAGATATGTCCAAAAACGGTTGATTGTGTATTTATTGGATATGTAACCAATAGCAAGGCATATCATTTTTCTGGTTCATAAATCAGAAAATCCTGAGATTCATGTTAATACGATAATAGAATCAGATAATGTTGAATTCTTTTAAACTATTTATCCGTATAAAAAGGAGAGTGAAGTGACCTACCAAAAGTCAAAACGACCTCGGGAGGAAATAACAGATGGTATGCTTAATGAGGAAAATCCGAGAAGAAGTAAACATCAACGGACATCTACTTCATTCGGTCCAGATTTTATGACTTTCTTGCTAGAAAATGAGCCTCGTACCTTCAAGGAAGCAATGTCTTCCTCAGAAGCACAATATTGGAAAGAAGCTATCAATAGTGAAATAGAATCCATATTGAGCAACCATACCTGGGAATTGGTTGATCTTCCTCCAGGTAACAAAACATTGGGTTCTAAATGGATTTTCAAGAAGAAAATGAAAGACGATGGTACTATTGACAAATACAAGGCAAGACTTGTTGTCAAAGGATTTAGACAGCGAGAAGGTCTTGACTATTTTGACACATACTCGCCGGTAACAAGAATTACATCCATTCGGATGCTAATAGCATTAGCCGCCTTGTATGGTCTTCAAATCCATCAAATGGATGTAAAAACAGCCTTCTTAAATGGTGATCTAGAGGAAGAAATTTACATGGACCAACCTGAAGGGTTTGTGGTTCCGGGAAAAGAAAAGAAGGTGTGTCGACTTGTTAAGTCCCTTTATGGACTAAAACAAGCACCCAAGCAATGGCATGCGAAATTTGACCAAACAATATTGTCAAATGGCTTTAAGATTAATGAATGTGATAAATGTGTTTACATTAAGAACATTCCAAATAATATAGTCATTGTTTGCTTATATGTTGATGATATGCTAATAATGAGAAAAGACATTGCCGACATTCAAGTTATTAAGTGTATGCTTGCTAGTAAGTTTGATATGAAAGACTTAGGAGTTGCCGATGTAATTCTAGGAATTAAAATCCAGAGGACTCCTCAGGGTCTAGCTTTGTCTCAATCACATTACGTGAAAATGGTACTTGAAAAATTCAAACACTTGGAATTTAGAAGTGCAAGAACTCCAATTGACTTAAATCATCATCTTATAAAGAATAAAGGTGAAAGTACGTCTCAATTGGAGTATGCTCGTGTGTTGGGAAGCTTAATGTACATCATGAATTGTACACGACCTGATATAGCTTGTGCAATAAGTAAACTTAGTCGATTCACAAGTAATCCAAACAAACATCACTGGGTAGCAATGAAACGAGTTCTGGGATATTTGGAATATACCCAAGACTACGCTTTGCACTACAATAAATATCCTGCGGTTATCGAAGGATATAGTGATGCAAATTGGATAACCGGCTCAACAGAAACAAAGTCCACAAGTGGATATGTTTTTACTGTTGGTGGAGGAGCAGTATCTTGGAAGTCTTCCAAACAAACGTGCATCGCTCGCTCTACAATGGAATCAGAGTTTATAGCTTTGGATAAAGCCGGTGAAGAAGCTGAATGGCTTCGAAATTTCTTAGAAGACATTCCGTTCTGGCCAAAACCTTTGGCTCCTATTTGCATACATTGCGATAGTGAGGCTGCAACAGGACGGGCAGGGAGCGTTATGTATAACGGAAAGTCTCGTCATATACGACGAAGACATAACACCGTTAGACAACTACTTTCTAGTGGAATTATCACTATTGATTATGTAAGATCAAAGGATAATATGGCGGATCCGCTTACAAAAGGCTTAACTAGAGAGGGAGTTGGGAAATCATCTAAGGGAATGGGACTATGGCCGAGGACAAGTCAACATGGCGGTAACTCTACCTAGAATTTTGGATGTTCCGAGATCTAGGTTCAAGGAGCTCAAACAAAGTTATGATTGACCGGTTCAACATTGTCAAAGTAAAATCTTTGGTCCCTTCTCGTGATGAAGACAATGTTCAGTAACAAGGATAGAACTTTACACGTTCTTTAATGATTACCTAAGTTTGATGTGGTATTTATCAAATAGTGTCAATCTAAAGGATTACACGTTTAGGAATCACCTATGTAAGTGTGAAGTGGAAGCCGCTTCAATGAGAATTCTGTAAGGCCAATTCTCTATGCACTTATGAAACCAGGCGGTGTTCATGGCTGAAACGAACACAACAATGAGAACCAAAGGACGGTTAAGGATTGGTTGGGTGACATATGGTTGTCTAGGTATACACTAAAGTTCGACGGTTCAAAGATATCAAATCTACCGATTGACCGAGTATATCCGACATATGTTCACTACGGAAAGTTCAAAGGGAAACCTACTTATCCAGATGCAATTAATCCTTACTTGCAAATCACACAGCTTTCATCTATGATCATTCTTGTTACAGCCATTCCCATTCATGTGGGGGATTGTTGGACTTTAAAGCATTGGGCTTCAAAGACTTTAAGCATTGGGCTTTAAAGTCTAAGAGTGTGAATTGGAAATGGTGGGAAATAAAATGGAGGAAAATGAAAATTTGAATGAAGTGAGCTTTTGTCTTGAACTTTGTCCCTCATTGGTAAGGGACAACTACATTTGTGTGTATATATATAGAATCACTTCTTAAAGCTCTTAAAAGGAGTTGAAGAGAATGAACCTCGCGCCGTCGTCGTCGCTAGCTCGGCTCGGCTTCGGCTTCGGCTTTGGATTTGGATTTGGATTTGTCAAATGATAGATCGATAAGATTAATTTTGGACAAAATTTATTTAATTAATTATTTAATAAATAATTAAATGTCAGTTAGTTAGCCGCTGTCCGGGCGTGACCGCGGTAGGACCGCGCCAGAACACTGCTGCAGATTCAGAAGGCCACTCTGGCCGCGGTCCTGGCGTAACCGCGGCAGGACGCGCAAACTTCTGAACAGACACCTTTTCCAGAACAAACATCACACCTCTTCCAATAATTGCCTATAAATTCTGAGGCATGGCTTCGTTTTTAACACACTGAAAAATTACAAAACTTCCTTCTTTCTGAAAATACTGCATTCTAATTCGCAGTCTCTCTCTCTCTCAAATTCGTAAGTGTGATTTTGCTCCATTTTTTGAGTTTGTTGGTATCCTGCAGTTTGTATTGCCACTGTTGCAGGAAGGTTTATTCTGTTTCATCCTGGGAGGATTTAATCCATTACCTTGGCAACGTGTGAGGGGGTTAAAATTCCTTAAGGACGCACAAGCAAACTGTGGACTCGGAATATTTCTAATTCTTTACTGTTTTCCAGTTTCTTTTATCCTTAAAATATGTTCACAAACACCATACAAAATCACTGTCACCCGAAGAAGAAGAAGAAAGATGAGAAAAAGGCATGAAGTTGTTTAAAAAGTGGGTACAAGTTAAAAATAAAAATAAAAAGTGGGTACAGGTTAAATAAGGGCTGCCAAATAGGGCGCCGGTGCAATTTTTGAAAACAATCCTTACAGGGCATTTAAATGGGGGGCATTTGCATCTATACCTGCTTTTTGGGTCACGTTTTAACTTATACCCGCTTTGCAAAAAAAAATTGCAAACGTACCCACTTTTCGCGTAACTTCAGGCATACGGGCCTGAAGTAGCAAAGGCAATCACGCAAACTTCAGCATTCTAGTAGACGGGCCTGAAGTAGCAAAAATTGTTGAACCAAGTGTTGGCTAAAGTTTTTGTTTGTAATTGCTGAACTTAAGCATTCTAGTAGCGGAAGTTTTGTTCTCTATTTGCTGAACTTCAGCATGTTTTAGTTGAAGTTTTTCGCGTAACTTCAGGCATACGGGCCTGAAGTAGCAAAGGCAATCACGCAAACTTTAGCATTCTAGTAGACGGGCCTGAAGTAGCAAAAATTACTGAACCAAGTGTTGGCTGAAGTTTTTGTTTGTAATTGCTGAACTTAAGCATTCTACTAGCTGAAATTTTGTTCTCTATTTGCTGAACTTCAGCATGTTTTAGCTGAAGTTTTGTTCTATATTTGCTGAACTTCAGCATGTTTTAGCTGAAGCTTTGTTATGTTTGTGATGAACTTCAGGGCTGAAGTTTGTTTTGTATTTGTTGAACTTCACCATTCTAGGAGTTGAAGTTTTTGTTTATATTTGCTGAACTTCAGCATTCTTAGAGCTGAAGTTCTAAAACAACAATGACAAGTTGTCATTAAGATCCAGTTGCTATAATGGAATTATCAGGAAATTCAGCATTAAGAAGAACCATCTTTAATTCTTTTTTGGGGGAATAAAATTTCAGATGTACTTAACGCAAAATTCATACCTTAGTGCTAAATCACTGTGTAGTTCATATTCAATTAATAATACTTACACAGAGTCTCATGTGTTTGAGAGAGAAAAGAAGAAGAAGAAGAGGAGGAAAAGAAAGGAGGAAGAAAGGAGCGCACAGGTAGCAGGAAGAAGGAGGCGCCTGAAGTTGTAAAAATTAGGGTATACGTTAAATAATTTAAAAAATATAAGTATAAGTTAAATAGGAGCGCCCTATTTTGGGCGCCCGTTCAATTTTTACTTTAAATGGTTGGACCAAGATCAACTACAAGCTTCTGGATTCGAGGCCCAAAACAAATTATGAATTTAGTAGCTCAGTGGCTTGAACCGATTGACATGGCAAACAACGTTGACGTTCGTTAACATGCATGTCCCCAAATACGTTCAATCTTTGAATTAGACTCCTCATTGTTTTCAAACTACATGTTTCATCTTCTAATTGGTTTCAATAATAGGTTAAGAATTCAAAGTTGTCTCCATACCGAGGCAATCAAAAAGATCTCATAACATGTATTATGCTATTTGCCATTTCTAGCTCATCTAACTGGTAGTAAAGATCATTTACGAAGCACTGCTTGTTTTAGATAAACATTTGTACCATCACACACAACTTAGAATAACAACAACTAAGATACCAAAACTGGAACCTGTTACCTTTTCTCTGCAATCCTTTCTCTACAAAGCTAAGCACTAGTAATATCCGTTGAAATATTCCAAAAAACATGTCTACAAAAACACCTAGGTATTTCTAGAACTCTTTTTTGTTTTCCCGAGCTTTCCTGAGTCGAGGTTCTATTGAAAACAACATCTCTATCTTCGCAAGGTAGGGGTAAGGTCTGCGTACCCCAAACCCCATTATGCGGTATTATATTGGGTACGTTGTTTTTTTTCCCGAAGAAGGAAAAAGGAATAAAGAATTGAAATATAGAAAAAAGCTGCGTGGAAGGCTAGAAACTATACATAGTTTACCTATACTATATTGGATTTTGCTTTGAAGTTAAGCAGATGCTGATAAGCCCAATTGACAAATTTGAGACACTGGAGGAGCCTCCCAATAAGCTGTCTTCTTCTTCATTTCTGCAAAATCCCTCACACATTGCTCCATTCTTAAATCTTCAACTCGCCTTCTCGCTGCAGCCAGTTTATCACCTGCCACTTCATCGAATAATTTCTGCCACCCGCTCTCCCACTCGGCATGAGCATCACAGAGCAGAAGGGTGTTATTGGCCCAATCGGTCCAGCTCCATCCTTTGTACAGTCTGTTCATTACCAGCCCAACGCAGTGGTCAGTGCATGAAGGTGTGCAAGGCCGGCACTTGGCACCACTTAATGGGCCTGGACTAGAAAGTGCTGCTACTGGAACACCAAAACGGGGTGGTGGAAAATCATAGCTACGATCCGATACAACGCAGAATGGGAGGCGCTTAGTGATGTAGGGAACTTTGTGGATAGTCAGTTGGGCCTTGAATGCGCCCTCTGAGTTGAGGAGATGGTATCCAGCTGAATCCAGCTCAGGAATCAAAGAGAGCCTCGAAAGAGCAACTACAGACGTGTTGTAGTCACCGAGGCCAAAGCGATCATTTAAGCCACCGTAGGATGAACCTGGAGGAACTAGGTAGGCACCTGGAATGAAGTCGTCGGGAGATAGTGGGGCGTTCCAGTAGCCATCAACTCGAGTACGGATTATCCAGTCATAAGTGAAGTTGTTCCGGCGTTGATGTGCTTGAATCATCGTTAAGCAGCCCTCTACTAGGTTGAAATATTGCAGCAGACCCTGCAATACAAAACAGTAAAAAAAATTGGAGTTTTGGGAATTAGAAAAAGCCTGTGTAGCTTATTAACATTCAAGCCTAGGGAATATGGCTATAAATGCTTCTTATTTTTCAATTAAGCAGATGTAGATATAGCATTAGTAGTGGACAACTTATGTATGTAAAAACTAACCTTGAATTTGCCTCTGCAACTATGAGCTAAGTGCTAACGAACTCTAAGATTCGCCTCTACAACAATGAGCTAAGTGCTAATGAACGCTAAGAAGCAAGGTTCTATAGTAGTATCTCATGAGGTACAACTAAACAATGAACCAGTGATCTATCATATAAAATGGTAAGAAAGATACCCAATACTACAATAGCAATTTAAGTCCAACCAGCGCAGGCAGTAGCACTGCTCCGAATTAGGTAAAGATTGAACTAGAGCAGTACTAGTTGCGCTCGAATTAGGTAAAGCTATACTACCATAAATTTAACATGCTCACATGTCAGACTAATAAACACCATATTTAAGATAAAACCTACTTTTCAAGTGCACTTAACACTAATATTCAACCATCATTAATCCGACAAAGGACTATTCGATTGCAAAATCTAATGAAATGGTGAACCATTCAATGGTGTTCCTAGTGAATACTTTCATTTTTCAATTAACAGTTCCCCTTCTCAAGTAACTAACACAGGGATTACGTGTCCTCAAATCCTCAACATTTTCTTATTTCTTCCCAACAAACCTTGGATGGTTTCAGGCTAGAGCCCACAGAATTGGTGAAGAAGCTCAGAAGGTAAACCTATAACAATTTGCACCTGAGATGCCACACCATCCAAACCAAATTTTGCCTACATTTTACCTACCTTCAGTATTATACGTCGTCCCTAACCTCTCTTCACTTTATAGAATCAACATTTGTTTAGGTGCCAGATTCATCACTCTGTGAATATTTCATCAGTTAACTCAATTCCAAACTAGTTAGTCTTAGCTATATAAATTGACAAACTCACTCTACTTTCTCAAAGTATTATGAGGATTCATCAAAATTAGACTTTTCTCGACCACGTACTTACTATCTCCCACCAGCAAATCTGCATGAGTTGTAACCCTGCCCACAAAAAATTAGGCGGAAGAGTAAAAATCACTGACTGTGATCTTACTGCAATTTCCCTCCTCAACTCGAACATAGAACGGTGGAGTTAGATTTCACCAAAGTATACGAAACCAAATACCAGAACAAGTGTCGACTGCTAACTAACAAGAGCCGCCAGCTACAACTACCATTAAAAACCTTCCAAAATTGGCTTTTAAGTTACTACAAATACACCATTAATATCTTATAATTGTTACGATCCTAAAAAACAAAACACTTATGCCACAAAACATTCTCCAATTGGAATCTTCTTAAACTAAAGCTAAATTACTAATTAAGCTAAACAAACAAACAAAATACCGTACATAAAAAACAAACAAAAAACAGAGAGTTTTTTTTTACCTGTATACCATTTGGTGAGTTGCGAGGGCTGAGAACTCGGACCTGAGACTCGGTCATGTTAATTGGTTTTGGCCGGAAAATTTTAACGGCGGAGATTCGCGGAGCAGCCTTTAACAAGGAGAGCTTATAAGCTTTAGAATCAAACGGGCTATGAAGATAAAGATCAGATTTCGGATATTCTTTCAGAATCTTCTGGATAATAGAAGGCCCAGTTAGTTCAAACCTACGAGCCCCACCCACTAAACACACTGCAATTCTAGACCGATCCAACTCCTCCTTCGTCGCCGGTTTATAAACCGGCGAAAACAACGGCTCATCATTTCTAGACCGAGTCTCCGATTGATTCGCAAAAACCGGCGGGAGTAAGCTAGACCGGTTCAGCAAGGAGTTAGGAGGAGGAGGAGGGGCATTATTGTTGAAAACGGATTTGAAAGGGGCAAAAGTGGAAAAGGGATTGTTGAAGGTGAAAGTGGAAGTGGTAATGGTGGGAATGGAGGAGAGAGAGAGATAAAAGAGGAGAGAGAGAGGAGGGAGAATTAAGAGTAAAAACTTCCAATCAAGATCTGAAGAAACCCATTTTGAACATTTTTTCAGCAGCAGCTTCATTTCTGGTTCTGGGTTCTCTCTCTTTGTTCGAGATCTTGGATTTCGTTTCTTCTTCTTCTCCCATAAATGAAAAAAAAAAAAAAAGTCTTCGTTCAACAAAAACTACTGCTAGTACTCAAACAGACTTGAGCGTTTAAGCCATGCACGCTAAATGAAGAAAAGGGTAGCGAGTAATATTGGACTTTTCAACTGCTAAGAAGGGAGGAAACCTGAATTTTATGAATGAACGTTGAATGACTGCTTTTTCTGGGTAAAGGTTCGGAATATTATTGTCAAAGTGTGATGATGAATCTCGATTGAAAAAAAAATAGAAAGAAAGAAAAGAATATGAATAGGAGTATATAAACTTATAATCTATTTATGATATTACGGGTTCGAGCAGTATAATTAGATGCTAGCTAGGATAAATTGTCTATATCATACCTTCTTGGTGCGGTCCTTCTCGAACTATGTGTGACAACAACAACAATAACGACCCAGTGAAATCCCACTAGCGGGGTCTGGGGAGGTTAGTGTGTACGCAGACCTTACCCCTACCCCGAATGAGTAGAGAGTCTGTTTCCGAAAGACCCTCGGCTCAAGAAGACAAAAAGACATAGACGACAATATTAGTAACACCACCGAAATAATATGAAACACATATGACAAACATGACAAATATGACAAATAGGAACGATATGAAATCAAGAAGAATGATACAAAGCAAAGCAAAAGCAAAATAGTATCCCTACCAAGCTAGTCTCACAAAGTTATGGTATAGGACAAGACTCTACTACCTCCTAACCTACAACCCTAATACTCGACCTCCACACGTTTCTATCAAGTGCCATTTCCTCGGAAATCTGCAACCTCGCCATATCCTGCCTAATCACCTCACCCACAGTACTTCTCGAACTCTGTGTGAGCGCGACATAATTCGTGCACCGAATTACCCTTTATATATTATGTTTATGTTTTTATTCATTACCTGAGAAAAATAATAATGAGTGTGATTGCATGCTATTATCCTAGACCCGACCATCGTTCTAACTTCCAAGTATAATAGCTTGTTTGGCCAAGTTTCTCCAATTCTAATAGCACTTTTTTTATTAAAAAAAAGTGTTTTATTTTCAAAGTTAAAGTATTTGACCAAGCTTTTGGAAGAGAAAAAAGTATTTTTGAGGAGAAGCACAAGCAGTTTTGGAGAAGCAAAAAAAAGTAGCTACTTTTTTTAAAATTATTTTTGAGAAAAATTACATTTAGAAGTAGTTTTTAAAAACTTGGTCAAACACTAATTGCTGCTCAGAAGTGCTTTTTAAATTAATTAGCCAAACACAAACTACTTCTCGCCAAAAACATTTTTGAAAAAAAAAAAAAGCATTTCTCAAAATAAGCTGATTTTTGCAGCTTGGCCAAACGAGCTATAAATATTTGTCCTCGATATTTATTTGATTTTAACACTTAATTAAAGTAAGAGTATATATTATTTAATAGTAATTTAATTATATATATGTGTGCGTGAGATATACATAGTAATTTTATTTATTTATCTATTTAGCGTAAATACCGAATACAGCAAAATAAGTGGATAAATCTGAAAAAAGTAGATGCATTCCTTTGTCCCAAAAGATAATGTAGTAGCTCAAAATTCAAATTTGTATTGTCATGACTCATGAGTTAAACGTTATTGCTATTCATTTGTGTTTTCAATAAAAGACATTCTTTCAAAATTTTGCATTCTCCTTTGTTTGTCCATAATTGACATTTTTTACATTGTCATTTTCTTTTTTCCATTTTCCGTTTTGTAAAATCTTTGCATGTTATGACCTTTTTTTTAATTAAAATCAATATAGCAAAAAATCGATTTACCTTTTCCTTGTTAACAGTGTTAAAAGAAAAAAAACTCAAAAGAGTATGAATGAAATGGGAAATATAATACTGAGTACAATAGGAGGAATAAATACAGGGAATAAAGGTTTGAAAAAGTGAAAATAATGCAAAACAGATCGAGCAATTGGCATATATTCTTTCTGACTAATCTCTTCTTAGTCCATTTAAATATTTATATTTGTAATCTCAATGCAGACGACATCAGTCATGTGTCATGGCTTAAGACTTGTGACAGATGTAATTAGCAAAAAATATTTATTTGACCAAACACCATAAAACATAGTAGTAAAATTATTGGTGGATTCTAAATTTTACGTGGGATAGGCCGCCACGTGTAGCTTGTCAAGTTGGACACCATTTTTATGAAGAAGCTTCTCGACAAGTGCTTGGTCACGGCTCATGCATTAAATATTGGTATATCACATCTTTCATGCTATCTATTATTATTCTATTTTAGTTTACCCAATTAAATATTAATATAAGAATAATTTTTTGAGACACTATTCTCTTCTCGAATATATATTTGTTTAATTTTTAAAATCATTGTATTGTTATAAAACAATAAATGAAGAAAGAAGAGTATTGCAGAGAAAAGTATAGAGAGAATTCTTATTGATATTGGATGAATTACAATGGAATAGAAACCTCTATTTATAGGAAAAAGTGACTTAGCCACCAAGCAATGAACCCTAGAATCTCTCTACATATAGACATTCACCATAAATACAATTCTATTTATAACACTCCCCCTTGAATGTCTATTCAACAGATAATGTGCCTCGTTAAAACCTTAATTAAAATAAAACACAGTGGGAAAAAAATTCTAAAGAAGGAAAAAGAGTACACATATCTAACAATACGCCTTTTGGTTGCCTCGTTAAAAACCTTGCAAGGAAAACCCAGTGGGACAAAACCTTGTAAGGGAAAAAGAGTACAACGCGTATTAACTCCCCCTGATGAGAGCATCAACTCACATCCTTAAGCATTTGCATTCCAATCTTGCGCACCATCCTCAAAAGATCTTTGGTGGAGATTTGATGAACAAATCAGCCATATTAACTTGAATGAATATATTACACCTTGAAATCATCATTCTTGATACAGATGAATTATTTTCATATGATCTTGTTGGAATCGTCAGTTCAATATCTTCACATAGAGGTGAAAACTCTTGCTATCATATTATCATGCATATAGTTATAGCAAGATACATTTGTGGACAAATTGCACTGAGGATGTAGTACTTCATGACCATATATTCTATATGCTTTAAGCAATTTAAATCCTTCAGGGATTGTTAAGTCATATAAGCCATATAATAGACTTTAGATGCATATCAAGTTTTCATGTCATGCTAGACATATAAGATATCGAAAACTGATTGCACATACCATTGACTTTATACTTTCAAGTGATTTGAACTGCAGGTCCAAAAACTTGTTGTGATGACCCAAACGGTCATCACTTGTTTTAAATTAAATTCTATGACTCCGAGGCCTTGAAAACCTCATTTAGAGTCACCTCAATTTGCGTGCGCAGTCCGGGCGCATAGCCGGAAAGCTTAAATGAGAAACTGTGTGAAAAATGATAAGTTTTGACTATAAAATGAACTAATTTGACCTTGGTCAACGTTTTGGGTAAACGGACCGGGACCCGTGATTTGACGATCCCGGAGGGTCCGTAGGAAAATATGGGACTTGGGCGTATGCCCGGAATCGAATTCCGAGGTCCCAAGCCCGAGAAATGAATTTTTGAAATAAATTGTTTTCTGAAATTGTTTATAAGGTTTTGAAATGAAACTTGATTAGAACCTGATGGTATCGGGCCCGTATTTTGGTTCCGGCGCCCGGTACAGGTCTTATGTAAGATTTAAGACGTTTCTGTGAAATTTGGTGAAAAACGACGTCGTTTGACGTGATTCGGACCTAATTGGGGAAAATTTAATGTTTTATCAAGTTTGAAAGAATTCATGGATTTTGAGGTCTAATTCGATGTTTATGATGTTATTTTGGCGATTTGATCGCACGAACAAGTCCATAGGATATTTTTGAGGATGTGTGTATATTTGGTTTGGAGCCCCGAGGGCTCGGGTGAGTTTTGGATAGGCCACGGGTGCATTTTTGAACTTGAAAAAAATCTGGTATTTCTGATCTGCAGGCTTTGCATTTGCGAAGCAGGTCTCGCAGCTGCAAATGCGAGCCTTGCATCGCAAATGCGAGAAGGGGGACTGTGCAGCTTGATCGCAAATGCAACCAAGTGGTCTGCAAATGCGAATAAGGGCCGACACTATGGATCGCAAACACGAAGCCCGGGATTTTTTGTTAAAGTGTTCGCAAATGAGAACACTATCTCGCAATTCCCACATCCGCAGGTCGGGGTTCGTAATTGCGAACCTCTGTTCGCATTTCCCACAACTGAGACCTGCATTTTTCTATACTTAGCCGATTTTAAGTCATTTTTCACATCTTTTTCAAAATACAACTCCTTTGGGCGATTTTCCAAGAACAAGTCTTCTTCCAAATCGATTGTAAGTTAGTTTTTACTCATTTCTTTCAATCATTAACATCTTTTAACATGATTTCAACCTAAAATCAAAGATTTTCATGGGGAAAATTGGGTGTTTTGGGTAGAACCTAGGATTTTCAAAAATTGGGGATTTGGACCTCAATTTGAGGTCCGATTTCAAAACAAATTATATATTTGAGTTCGTGGGGGAATGGGTAATCGGGTCTTGGTTCGAACCTCAGGTTTTGACCACGTGGGCCCGGGGGCAATTTTTGACTTTTTGGGTAAAACTTTGGAAAACTCATTTTCATGCATTGGGGTTGATTCATTTAGCACTTATTGATGTAATTAAGTAATTTGTGATTAGATACGAGCGAATTGGCGGTGGAATCAAGGGGTAAAGCTATAATTGAGACTTGAGTTGTGTTCAAGGCATCGAGATAAGTGTTTGGTCTAGCCTTAGCTTGAGGGATTAGGAGTTGAGTCCTATTTGCTATGTGGTATTAGTCGTGTACGACGTATAGACATGGTGACGAGTATCTATACATTGGTGTCTAGCATGACCGTGAGTCTTTATATTGTGAATATCTTGATTTCATTGTATTCTTCATGCTTTGCTGATGATTTATAGTTGTTGTGGAAAGTTTGTGGAAGGAATTGAGACCTTTGAACATCTTGGAGCATTGGCTCAAGTTATATTATGAATTGTGAAATTATATGAGATGATTGAACCCTTTGGAGCATTGGCTCGAGTGGTAAAGCGAGTTATGAAGTTTAAGTGAAAGATAGAGAAAGAGTTATTGAAATGTTCCCTTGCCGGAATTTAATTATTTAATTGTTGTTCCCTTGCCGGGATTTAATTATTTAATTGTTGTTCCCTTGCCGGTATTTAATTGTTTAATTATTGTTCCCTTGCCGGAATTCCTATATGTTCTTGTTTATTTCCCTTGCCCTTGTTTGTGATTGTTGTTTGGGTGAGGAAGAGTGTTAAAGCACGAAGGGTGATGCCGTGCATTGTTGATATTGTGAGGAAAGAGTGTAAAGCACGAAGGGTGATGCCGTGCCGCACAATGTACCATTCCGTGCCGATTCTATTGATTATATGTGAGGAAAGAGAGTAAAAGCACGAAGGGTGATGCCGTGCACATTTTATCATATAATTGCTTTGGTGAGGAAAGAGAGTAAAAGCACGAAGGGTGATGCCGTGCACGTTTTTGTTATATCATTGCTTGGTAAGGACGAGAGTAAAAGCACGAAGGGTGATGTCGTGCACTTATTGATTTCTGATTCTTTATCGATGTTTGAGTTATGTTGCTTCCTTCGTTACTTGATGACTTTTACTCGGAATTATTATCTTCCCCACAGCACGCTCCCCCTCCCATATTGATTGGTTATCTTTGTATCTCTGTTCTGTTGTATATATATATATATTTATGTGGTAGTCTGGTTTAGCCTCGTCACTACTTCGCCGAGGTTAGGCTAGGCACTTACCAGCACATGGGGTCGGTTGTGCTGATACTACACTCTGCACTGTGTGCAGATCCCGGAGCAGCATTTGGTCATCAGCAGTAGATTGGGAGTTATCCTTCAGTCCGAGACTCCGGGTAGCCCTGCTAGCGTCCGCAGGCCCGGCGTCTCTTCTATCAGTTTTTATGCTCTGTTGTCATTTGTACTCGAGACAGACCATGTTCCTTTCTTTCACACACTTATTTGTAGTAAATCCTAGATAGTCCGTGGATGTTGTGACACCAGGTTCTGGTTAGAGGCATGTGTTGGTCTTCAGGATGATTCGGTTTTATATTTATTTAAGACTTCCGCTAATCTTCATATTCCGCTGTTATTTAATTGTTTATTTTTTGTTAATTTAATTGGTTAAAAAGGAATTAAAAACAAAAGAGTTTAAAGATTTTTAAGTTCGTGGCTTGCCTAGCTTCTACGAGTAGGCGCCATCACGACTCCCGAGGGTGGGAAATTCGGGTCGTGACAAGTTGGTATCAGAGCTCTAGGTTGCATAGGTCTCACAATTCACGGACAAGCTTAGTAGAGTCTGAGGGATCGGTACAGAGACGTCTGTATTTATCCCCTAGAGGCTACAGAGTTAGGAAAAGTTTCACATTTGTTCTTTCTTGTCGTGCGGTTTGGGTTCACAATGCTGATCGAATTTCTACTCTGTTCTTTCGCAGATGGCGAGAACACGCGCTTCCTCATCTAGTCCGAGCCCCCAGCAGCTCCCATGAGGGGCGGAGGGCGAGGCCGAGGCCGTGATAGAGGCCGAGGCAGGGGCAGGGCTCAGCCCAGGGTAGCAGCACCCGTAGCGGAGCCTCAGGTCGATTTTGATGACGAAGTTCCAGCCCCAGCAGTTCCGGTGGGCCCAGCTCAGGTCCCAGAGGGGTTTATTGCCACCCCAGTTCTTCAGGATGCTCTGGTCCGCCTAGTGGGCCTTATGGAGAGTGTCACCAGAGTAGGTTTACTTCCTGTAGCACCAGCCGTCTCTCAGGCTGGAGGAGGAGCCCAGACTCCTGCTACTCGCACTCCGGAGCAGGTAGCTCCCCAGATTCAGACTCCAGCAGTTCAGCCAGTTGGAGCAGCTCAGCCGGGTGTGGTAGCCCAGGCCGGTGATGGAGCAGCTATGTCTGCCGATGCTTTGTGGAGATTGGACAGGTTCACCAAGCTCTTCACTACTACCTTCAGTAGTGCATCTACCGAGGATCCCTAGGATTATCTGGACAGCTGCCACGAGGTTCTTCGGAACATGGGTATTGTTGAGACCAATGGGGTTGATTCCGCTACATTTTGCTTGTCTGGATCCTCCAAGACATGGTGGAGGGATTATTGCTTAGCTAGACCAGCATGATCGCCAGCCTTGACCTGGGAGCAGTTCACGCAGCTATTTCTGGAGAAGTTTCTCCCTATTACACAGAGATAGGCCTATCGGAGGCAGTTCGAGCGTCTCCAGCAGGGATCCATGACAGTCACCCAGTACGAGACCGGGTTCATTAATTTGGCTCGACATGCTCTTATTATACTTCCCACTGAGAGGGAGAGAGTGAGACGGTTTATTGATGGACTCATCCAGCCGATTCGTCTTTAGATGGCCAGAGAGGCTGGGAGTGAGATATCCTTCCAGGAGGCGGCCAATGTGGCCCGGAGGGTTGAGATGGTATTATCACAGGGGGGTGGTCATAGGGCAGACAAGAGACCCCGTCAGTCAGGCAGATTCAGTGGTGCCTCGTCTGGAGGCGGAGATTCGTATGATAGAGGTCATCCTCCTAGGCCCTTTCAGTCAGCACTCCAGGTTTCTCACGGTGCTTCGGGTGGCCGTGGTTCTCACACGCACTATTCTGATCAGCAGCCCTTCAGTGCACCGCCAGCTCCTATCAGTGCACCGCCGCTTTAGGGTTTCCGGGGTAGTCATTCAGGCCGACCGGGTTAGCAGTCTCAGCAGCCGAGGGCTTGTTACACTTGTGGTGACATGGGTCATATTTCTAGGTTTTGCCCTCGAGCACCGAGTAGCTCTCAGCAGCAGGGTTCCCGTGCCATGGTTCAGGCACCAGGTGTTCCACAGCCCGTCCAGCCAGCTAGAGGTGGGGGTAGAGGTACTAGAGGTGGAGATAGAGGTACTAGAGGTGGAGCTCAGGGCGCTAGAGGTGGAGGCCAACCAGCTACAGGCCGTCCCAGAGAGGTAGATCAGAGTGGTGGGGCCCAGCCCCGATGTTATGGTCTTCAGGCCAGGCCCGAGGCTGAGGCTTCAGATGCAGTTATTACAGGTACGGTTCTGGTTTGTGATAGAGATGCTTCAGTGTTATTTGATCCGGGGTCTACGTATTCGTATGTGTCATCTTATTTTGCCCCGTACTTGGTCATGCCTAGTGATGCATTGAGTGTTCCTGTTTATGTATCTACACCGGTGGGTGATTCTATTGTGGTCGATTGAGTCCATCGTTCTTGTATTGTGGTGATTGGGGGTCTTGAGACTCGTGTAGATTTATTGCTTTTAGACATGGTTGACTTCGATATTATATTGTGGATGGACTGGTTATCACCTTACCACGCTATCTTGGACTGTCATGCCAAGACTGTGACCTTAGCCTTACCGGGTATGCCTCGTTTAGAGTGGAGAGGGACTCCTGGTCATTCTGCTCGTAGTGTTATCTCTTATGTGAAGGCTCGACGTATGGTCGAGAAGGGGTGTTTGGCCTATTTGGCGTATGTTCGTGATTCTAGTGCTGAGGTTCCCTCTATTGATTATGTGCCCGTTGTTCGTGAGTTCCCTGAGGTTTTCCCTTCAGACCTGCCGGGTATGCCACCCGACGGGGATATTGACTTCTGCATTGATCTGCTTCCGGGTACTCAGCCCATTTCCATCCCGCCGTATTGTATTGCGTCGCCTGAGTTGAAATAGTTAAAGGAGCAGTTGCAAGACTTGCTTGAGAAGGGTTTCATTAGACCCAGTGCTTCGCCTTGGGGTGCGCCGGTGTTATTTGTTAAGAAGAAGGATGGGTCAATGAGAATGTGTATTGATTACCGGCAATTGAACAAGGTTACAGTCAAGAATAAGTACCCGCTGCTGAGGATTGATGATTTGTTCGATCAGCTTCAGGGTGCCAAGGTATTTTCCAAGATTGACTTGCGATCTGGCTACCATCAGTTGAAGATTAGGGCATCCGATGTCCCTAAGACAGCTTTCCGCACTCGGTACGGGCATTATGAGTTCTTGGTTATGTCATTCGGGTTGACAAATGCCCCAGCAGCTTTTATGGACTTGATGAACCGAGTGTTCAGGCCTTATTTGGACTCGTTCGTGATAGTCTTCATTGATGATATATTGATATATTCCCGCAGCCAGGAGGAGCACAAGTAGCACCTTAGAGTGGTTCTTCAGACTCTGAGGGATAGTCGGTTATATGCTAAGTTCTCGAAGTGTGAATTCTGGTTGAGTTCAGTTGCATTTCTGGGTCATGTTGTATCAGCAGAGGGTATTCAGGTGGACCCAAAGAAGATTGAGGCAGTCAAGAACTGGCCTAGACCAGCATCAGCTACAGAGATTCAGAGTTTCTTGGGATTGGCAGGCTACTATCGTCGGTTCGTGGAGGGGTTTTCTTCTATTGCAGCCCCTATGACCAGATTGACCCAGAAGGGTGCCAAGTTCAGGTGGTCGGATGAGTGTGAGGCGAGCTTTCAGAAGCTCAAGACAGCTCCGACTACGGCACCAGTGTTGGTTTTGCCCACAGGTTCAAGGCCTTATACAGTTTATTGATGCTTCCCGTGTTGGGCTTGAGGCAGTGTTGATGCAGGATGGCAAAGTCATTGCCTATGCTTCGAGGCAGTTGAAGATTCATGAGAAGAACTATCCGGTTCATGATTTGGAGTTGGCAGCCATAGTTCACGCATTGAAAATTTGGAGGCATTATCTATATGGCGTGGCATGTGAGGTGTTTACGGATCACAAGAGTCTTCAGTATTTGTTCAAGCAAAAGGAGTTGAATTTGAGGCAGAGGAGGTGGTTGGAGTTGTTGAAGGATTATGATATCACCATTTTATATCATCCGGGAAAGGCCAATGTGGTGGCCGATGCTTTGAGTAGGAAGTCAGCCAGTATGGGCAGTCTTGCTTATATTCCGGTCGGTGAGAGGCCGCTTGCTTTGGATGTTCAGGCTTTAGCTAATCAGTTCGTGAGACTGGATGTTTCGAGCCCAGTCGTGTGTTAGCTTGCATGATCGCTCGATCTTCATTATTGGAGCGTATCCGTGATCGGCAGTATGATGATCCCCATTTGTGTGTCCTTAGAGACACGGTGCAGCGCGGAGGTGCCAGGCAGGTTACCTTAGATGATGATGGAGTTTTGAGATTGCAGGGTCGAGTATGTGTGCCTAATGTGGATGGGCTCCGAGAGTTGATTTTGGAGGAGGCCCATAGCTCCCGGTACTCTATTCATCCGGGCGTCGCTAAGATGTATCAGGATTTGCGGCAGCATTATTGGTGGCGTAGAATGAAGAAGGATATCGTAGATAATGTGGCTCGTTGCTTGAATNATTATTGATAGGCTGACCAAGTCAGCGCATTTCATTCCTATGCCAGTCTCCTATTCTTCTGAGATGTTAGGTGAGATCTACATTTGGGAGATTGTTCGCCTTCATGGTGTTCCCGTATCTATCATTTCGAACCGGGGTACACAGTTTACCTCGCGTTTCTAGAGAGCAGTTCAGCGAGAGTTGGGCACACGGGTTGAGTTGAGCACAGCATTTCATCCCCAGACGGACGGGCAGTCGGAGCGGACTATTCAGATTTTGGAGGATATGCTCCGAGCTTGTGTCAATGACTTTGGAGGTTCGTGGGATCAGTTCTTGCCTTTAGTGGAGTTTGCCTACAACAACAGCTACCAATCGAGCATCCAGATGGCTCCTTATGAGGCTTTATATGGTAGGCGGTGTCGGTCTCCGGTTGGATGGTTTGAGCCGGGAGAGGCTCGGTTGTTGGGTACGGATCTGGTTCAGGAGGCCTTGGACAAGGTCAGGATCATTCGGGATAGGCTTCGTTCAGCTCAGTCCAGGCAAAAGAGTTATGCGGACCGCAAGGTTCGAGATGTGGCTTTTATGGTCGGTGAGCGGGTATTGCTCCGAGTGTCGCCTATGAAGGGCGTGATGAGATTTGGGAAGAAGGGCAAGCTTAGCCCTAGATTCATTGGTCCATTTGAGATTCTTGATCGAGTGGGAGAGGTGGCTTATAGACTTACATTGCCGCCGAGCTTATCAGCCGTGCATCCAGTGTTTCATGTGTCCATGCTTCGGAGGTATCACGGCGATCCATCCCACGTGTTAGATTTCAGCACTGTCCAGTTGGACAATGACTTGTCTTATGAGAAGGAGCCGGTGGCTATTCTAGACCGGCAGGTTCGTCAGTTGAGGTCGAAGAGTTTTCCTTCTGTTCGTGTTCAGTGGAGAGGTCAGCCTCCTGAGGCATCGACCTGGGAGTCCGAGTCTGATATGCGGAGCCGTTATCCCCAACTTTTTCCCGACTCAGGTACTTCCTTCTTATGTCCGTTCGAGGACGAACGGTTGTTTTAGAGGTGGAGAATGTGATGACCCAAACGGTCATCACTTGTTTTAAATTAAATTCTATGACCCCGAGGCCTTGAAAACCTCATTCAGAGTCACCTCGATTTGCATGCGTAGCCCGGGCGCGTAGCAGGAAAACTTAAATGAGAAATTGTGTGAAAAATAATAAGTTTTGACTATAAATGAATTAATTTGACCTTGGTCAACGTTTTGGGTAAAAGGACCCGGACCCGTGATTTGACGGTCCTGGAGGGTCCATAGGAAAATATGGGACTTGGGTGTATGCCCGGAATCGAATTCCGAGATCCCAAGCCCGAGAAATGAATTTTTGAAATAAATTGTTTTCTGAAATTGTTTATAAGGTTTTGAAATGAAACTTGATTAGAACCTGATGGTATCGGGCCCGTATTTTGGTTCCGGCGCCCGGTACAGGTCTTATGTAAGATTTAAGACGTTTCTGTGAAATTTGGTGAAAAACGAACGTCGTTTGACGTGATTCGGACCTAAATTGGAAACTTTGATGTTTTATGAAGTTTGAAAGAATTCATGGATTTTGAGGTCTAATTCGATGTTTATGATGTTATTTTGGCGATTTGATCGCACGAACAAGTCCGTATGATATTTTTGAGGTTGTGTGTATATTTGGTTTGGAGCCCCGAGGGCTCGGGTGAGTTTTGGATAGGCCACGGTGCATTTTTGAACTTGAAAAAAATCTGGTATTTCTGATCTGCATGATTCGCATTTGCGAAGCAGGTCTCGCAAATGCGAGCCTTGCATCGCAAATGCGAAAAGGGGGACTGTGCAGCTTGATCGCAAATGCGACCAAGTGGTCCGCAAATGCGAATAAGGGCCAATCGTAAATGCGACACTATGGATCGCAAATGCGAAGCCCGGGATTTTTTTTGAAGTGTTCGTAAATGCGAACACTATCTCGCAATTCCCACATCAGCAGGTCGCGGTTCGCAATTGCGAACCCCTGTTCGCATTTCCCACAACTGAGACCTGTATTTTTCTATACTTAGCCGATTTTAAGTTATTTTTCACATCTTTTTCAAAACACAACTCCTTTGGGCGATTTTCCAAGAACAAGTCTTCTTCCAAATCGATTGTAAGTTACTTTTTACTCATTTCTTTCAATCATTAACATCTTTTAACATGATTTAAACCTAAAATCAAAGATTTTCATGGGGGAAATTGGGTGTTTTGGGTAGAACCTAGGTTTTTCAAAAATTGGGGATTTGGACCTCAATTTGAGGTCCGATTTCAAAACAAATTATATATTTGAGTTCGTGGGGGAATGGGTAATCGGGTTTCGGTTCGAACCTCGGGTTTTGACCACGTGGGCCCGGGGGCGATTTTTGACTTTTTGGGTAAAACTTTGGAAAACTCATTTTCATGCATTGGGGTTGATTCATTTAGCACTTATTGATGTAATTAAGTAATTTGTGATTAGATACAAGCGAATTGGCGGTGGAATCAAGTGGTAAAGCTATAATTGAGACTTGAGTTATGTTCAAGGCATCGAGGTAAGTGTTTGGTCTAACCTTAGCTTGAGGGATTAGGAGTTGAGTCCTATTTGCTATGTGGTATTAGTCATGTACGACGTATAGGCATGGTGACGAGTATCTATACGTTTCTGTCTAGCATGACCGTGAGTCTTTATATTGTGAATATCTTGATTTCATTATATTCTTCATGCTTTGGTGATGATTTCTAGTTGTTGTAAAAAGTTTGTGGAAGGAATTGAGACCTTTGAACATCTTGGAGCATTGGCTCGAGTTATATTATGAATTGTGAAAGTATATGAGATGATTGAACTTTTTGTAGCATTGGCTCAAGTCGTAAAGCGAGTTATGAAGTACAAGTGAAAGATAGAGAAAGAGTTATTGAAATGTTCCCTTGCCGGGATTTAATTATTTAATTGTTGTTCCCTTGCCGGGATTTAATTATTTAATTGTTGTTTCCTTGCGGGATTTAATTGTTTAATTGTTGTTCCCTTGCCGGGATTCCTATATGTTCTTGTTTATTTCCCTTGCCCTTGTTTGTGATTGTTGTTTGGATGAGGAAGAGTGTTAAAGCACGAAGGGTATGCCGTGCATTGTTGATATTGTGAGGAAAGAGTGTAAAGCACGAAGGGTGATGTCGTACCGCACGATGTACCATTCCGTGCCGATTCTATTGATTATATGTGAGGAAAGAGAGTAAAAGCACGAAGGGTGATGCCGTGCACATTTTATCATATAATTGCTTTGGTGATGAAAGAGAGTAAAAGCACGAAGGGTGATGCCGTGCACGTTTTTATTATATCATTGCTTGGTGAGGACGAGAGTAAAAGCACGAAGGGTGATGCCGTGCACTTATTGATTTCTGATTCTTTATCGATGTTTGAGTTATGTTGCTTCCTTCGTTACTTGATGACTTTTACTCGGAATTATTATCTTCCCCACAGCACGCTCCCCCTCCCATATTAATTGGTTATCTCTGTTCCGCTGTATATATATATATATATATATAACTGCACAGGTTTATGTGGTAGTCTGGTCTAGCCTCGTCACTACTTCGCCGAGGTTAGGCTAGGCACTTACCAGCACATGGGGTCGGTTNTATTGTGTACTTTGTTGTCTCGTGAATTCGTATTAATTGTTGCGTTTGTTGGAGTAATTTCATTTGGAAGAACTGTTAATATAATGAAATGGGAGCGGGTGGTACGCCTACCACGTGATATAAGGAAATGGGAGCGGGTGGCACGCCTGCCACGAGATACAGGAAATGGGATCGGGTTGCACGCCTGCAACGAGATGTGTACTGACAGTGAGATCTACCTTTGTTTCTTTCTTATTCTTGTTAGTGGTTGGAGTTTGATTCCCTTATAGTTCTCTTGATAATCTGTTTTTACCTGTTATTCCCCGAAGCATGTTTCCCCCTCTCACCTTTATTTCTTTATTTCTACTTTACTCTCCGCTGTACATTATATAACTGCACAGGTTTATGTGGTAGTCTGGTCTAGCCTCGTCACTACTTCGCCGAGGTTAGGCTAGGCACTTACCAGCACATGGGGTCGGTTGTGCTGATACTACACTCTGTGCTCTTTTGCACAGATCCAGGTCCCGGACAGCAGTAGTAGCTCGGGAGCCAGCCTTCAGTCCATCGAGACTCCGAGGTAGCCTTGCACGCGTCCGCAGGCCCGACGTCTCCTCTATCTTATATTTCATTCTGTTATCTCATGTTTTCGAGACAACAGTGTTGTATTTCTTTCAGACGATTGTATTTAGTACTCTTAGATAGTCCGTGGATGTTGTGACACCAGGTTCTGGTTAGAGGCATGTGTTGGTCTTCAGGATGATTCGGTTTTATATTTATTTAAGACATCCGCTAATCTTCATATTCCGCTGTTATTTAATTGTTTATTTTTTGTTAATTTAATTGGTTAAAAAGGAATTAAAAACAAAAGAGTTTACAGATTTTTAAGTTCGTGGCTTGCCTAGCTTCTACGAGTAGGCGCCATCACGACTCCCGAGGGTGAAAAATCCGAGTCGTGACACTTGTCTTTCATATGAAACCAATTATATTCGAATTACGCCTCTTCTATTTGGCCAATATTTTTGTGTATGTATTCGGCAGACTTAAAATTCTCATCTATACTTAGCGCTTTCATAGATGTCGTCGACGAATATTTTATATTGGTTCCAACCTCCTTTTTTTCATAAAGACATAACATAGAGATCTCTTCATTCATATATTTAGGTACCTAAATCTCTCTTGAGATTTTATGAAGTGTTATGTCATGTGATCTTATAGATCACTTCTCCTTATTATGATCATTTTGATCATTTGCTCATCTTCTTTATCAAGATGTTTATTTGAAACCGATTCGTCTATACGCTTTAAGCTTACCATAGATTTTGTCCTTCTAGGACTTAATAGGAGCATCTGCAATGAGAATATAGTTACTTCCTTTGGGCCAGCAAATGCGTTTGACATGCTTTGCAATATATTGCAAATGAATTATCCTTTTATGAACTTCAAGTTCATATTATCTTATTCGAGGATCTATAAGTACAAATGATAATTCATTCCACGTAACTTTTTCTCAACTGTTTATCATGTCTCCCCCTCATGTTAGAAAAACTAACTTGTTTCCTCAACTTTGAGAACCCATCTTTGTACGTTATGGTATTAAATATACCTCGCACATCAATAACAATAAGATGGAATTATTTGGTTCCTGACCCTGAACCACTTGTGAGGGGAGAATGTAATATACTTCTGTATATAACCTATATCAAACTGATATAGATAACTTTGTTCTCATAAGCAATAGTTAGCTATTAAGTGGAGGCACTTAATAAATCATTTTGCTAAACCAACTGTGATGTAAACCAACTTATCAAGATGAACTATCTTGAATAGAAAATCTGGAAATTATGCTCTAAATCAAATTATTGAGCAAGTTACCTCGCAAACACCATGTTGCGGGTTAATAATAGTTGCACATGTAACCATCTCATAGATGCATCTTATGTGGTATACATGGCAGATGAATGGGCACATATTCACCTTTGATATTTTCAGCATTCATGGGATTCAATCCCAATATTACTTGGTATATTAATTAAGGGAAAGGGGTCAAAATTGCCCCTCTACTATTGTTTATTAGTTGCTTGTGCCACCCGTTACACTTTTCGGTCCCTACCGTTAATAAAGTTTGCAAAATTACCCCTAACCCTAACGTCCCTCCACTGTGGCAACTGACCCATCAATTTTATATCCATGTCAGCTTTCATGTCAGCTACCATGTCATCGACCCCACCAAAATTAAAACCCTAACATAAACGACCCCCCACTCCTCACTTGTCCACCCTTTCTCTCATCTTCTCTCCCTCACCTCATAACCAAATCGCCGGAAACCATGGCATTTTACCAGAAAATATTCAGCGGGCAGAACTAACCTCCACGGTACTGGCTCCCTTCTTCGTCTCCTTTCTCCTTCTTCATGTTTCGTCATTCAAACAGCAACCCCGTTCTCCGGCAAGAAATTCAAATCAACTCACACAGACAAAAATTGCCGATAAGATTAAAAGCCATCAAAGTATTACTACCGTAGCATTACTCAATGCAGCCATGTCAGATCTTGTTGGCAAATACCCATTTTTAGGCATAAAAAATATTTCTTCTCTTCATATCTTGCTTGATTGCTCTCATGGAACCATTGAAGAATTTATAAAGAAAGCTTGAGAATATAAATGTATTAAGATTCATTGAAGTTTAAGCGAAATTGTTAGCTGGGTTTGTTTGTGATTTGAGGCTTGTTGATTTCTTAATCTTCATCTGCATCTTCGCCGGAGGAGCTTCATCTGCGACTGTACGCTTTATCCAAATCTTCATCTGAAAAACCTCTCACTACCACCTCTTTCCAATCCCATTCAGAAAAAATAAGAAGCTATAGTCACCGCCAAAAGAGTCACTCTGATATCGGGGTCTGTTCTTTCTTTAGGTTTGTTCTTCATTTTATTCTGTTTGGTTCTTCATTGTTTTGCTGTTGATGAGAATGTGAAAAAAAATGGAGGAGATACGGTGGGGGGTTTATGTGAAGAAGGTTAGTCTGTCAATTAATGGTGGTGTTAATGGTGGCTGGTTAGTACTGATTTGAAAGATGTATTTGAAAGGAGACTATAATCACCATACAAAGGATTTGGAAAAGCTTGAAGAATACCTAATGGGTCTGTCATGTTCTTCAGAAGTTGTTGAATTTCATTTTATGTTACTTGAATATAATGTTGAGGCTGAAAATTGTTGATTAAATTCTGGTTTTGAAGCTATCTTGTGGTGAAATATTGAGGCTTTTGGGTGGTGAAGCTGCCGATGGAAGAAGAAATCGAAGGGGAAGAGAGGTATTGGAGGTGGTGAGGTTAATTATGTGGCATTTTTAATTGAGGGGTCCCATTGCTCTGTTTCAATATGTGCAATTAGTTCAAAATCCCTTCAATTTTATTTGAGGATTAAATTACTTCCATGCTGACATGGCATTTTATTTGGTAGGACCTGCTGACTTGGCTGCTGACATGGACAAAATATTAGAAGGGTCAGCTGCCACAGTGGAGGGACGTTAGGGTTAGGGGTAATTTTGCAAACTTTGTTAACGGTAGGGACGAGAATGGCCGAAAAGTTTAACGGGTGGCACAAGCAACCAATAAACAATAGTAAAGGGGCAATTTTGACCCTTTTCCCATTAATTAATGAGAACAGGCAACATAAGAGAATTCGTAAAGAACTTTTTAATTCTTTAATATTTATCCATGTGAATTCTCTTTTATTTTTGCACATCATACTTAAATTGATATGGCTAAACCAATTATGCCAACTGAATAAATTATAAACATTGATAAACTTCAGGTTTACACTGACGTGTGCAATCATCAATAAACTCCAAGTTTATTATGATATGATTTTTTATGTCAATAAACATCCACTTTAGTGTGGTATTCTTTTATTTGTGTAGTGCAAACTGGAGAATAAAGCGGGTAGCTTTTCGCATACATATTATCCCGCTACAAGTTGTAGTAATAGAAGATATTAAATCTTTCCTTTATTTATAGTCTCAATATGACCAACCGCTTTCGCGAATACTTTAGAAACTCAATAAGTTTCTTTAAGACTTACTACGATAATTTTATTTCTCCAAAATAGTAATAATTGGCTCTTCCAGAGCTCTCAATTAATTTGGTACTACCACATATTCATCAACATCAATATGGTGAATATCTCTTTTAAAGAGAAAGTAATATCATTATGGTTATGGTCAAATTATATGCAAAATTCGTTTCTTGCATTACCGTTGTTTTTTAATAATCACAATGCCAAAATATTTTGGCGTACAATAAGTACGTGACTAATGACCATTTAGGCCATAATAATGACATTATTTTCTTATATCATCTCAAACCTCCTTCTAGATGTGAGTGTGGTATATTCACTACCACTAGCACGTTCATATTCATAAATCAGATGTTGTCACATTCATATCATGAATGGACCATAATCATCTATATGTGCTTTATAAAATCTCATGTCAAATCAATGACAAATATTACTTTCACAAAGTGAAGGATTATTTTGAGAATCCTTATTATTCTCATTATTACAGTGATGGCGATTATAATTTCGTCTATTGCCACGTCCACATCCATTAATACCTTCACGGTAATAATTTTGTCTTCTTTCAGACTAATCACATATTGCTATCATATTCTCTTAAAGGAATGAGAATGGAGCAAATTCAATGGGACGAATTTTCACTTTTTGTGCTCACGATCATACATGACTTTGATCAAGGCAAGACATAGAAATTTTACCACTTCGAGTGGTTATAATTTGTTACTAACTCCATTAGAGTTATAATCAAAATTTATTTTCTTTGCTTTTATTTAACATCAAATTATAGAATAAAAGAGAAAAATACGGTAAAATACATACCTTAAATTCAGAATTTAATCATGAAGGAAGCTCATGGAACAATTGACAATCATTATGCTCAATCACAAAGCTTCTACTCAATTGGTTAGAGTCTCGTACTGATAACGTGTTATAAAACAATAAATGAAGAAGAAGAGTATTGCAGAGAAAAGTACAGAGAGAAAATTCTTATTGATATTGGATGAATTACAATGGAATAGAACCCTCTATTTATAGGAAAAAATGACTTAGTCACCAAGCAATAAACCCTAGAATCTCTCTAAATATAGACATTCACCATAAATACAATTCTATTTATAACATTTATGAAATAATAAAGTTGTACTGTGATTGTACTGAGAAGATGAAACGCGAGACTTAAATTACTTTAGCTTAAAAAGGAATATCAATATTTTCTTTTAAAAAAGGTAAGCTATTTTTGGACGACTGAAAGAGAAGACAAGTTAAATCTCTTAGACAAATGGAGTGGTCTGTTATCAATGAAGTAAGTACAATTCTTGAAGATTAAAGGTTCAAATCCTAATAGAAATAAAAAATACTAGAAACTCATTTTGATAAGTGTTGTAAAGTAAAATAATAAGGTGTTTGGATAATTCATAAGATTTAAGTTATACACACTAACGTGTAAATATTATTTTTTAAGGAACCTTACATAAATGTCCCAACTTTCCAACCTCTAGTCATTACTCATAAACTTACTAAAACTAGCCAAGCACATATAAAAATTGAAAACCCAAAAAAATAAGGTTCTTTCTCTCCAAGAATCATACGCAAAGATCTCCTTCCATATTTTCAAGTGTGATTAGCAATATTAAATGCAAGACGGAAAGGACTTTTTCAATGGGTATGGTTGAGATTCATTGAAAACATATAGATGAGTCAATATATAAAATTTAAGAATGATTAGAGGTGATTTGGACTGATTTGGTATCAAAATTCATAGTTAAAATCGAGTTCAAAAAATTCTTCTGCAACACATGTATCTCACACGCAGGTATACATGGATATACATATGATACACATTTGATACATATATATATACTCAAGTGATACACGGTGTGATACACCTATCATCTTTTTCATGTTCATCTTCTACTTCGAATTTTCAATTCAATCCACCTTAAAACTCTACTTAATCATCCCAAAACTGAGATTAAAGCTCCTTAAGATGTACTCAATCTATTCTAATAACACCTACTCAAAAGAAAACAAAAATTTAACTTTTTTGGCTACAAATAGCTAATTGGCTAATATTAGTAATATTTTATGAATTGGCCAATTTTTATAATAAGCTACTTATAAATGGACATAGTTGATATTTTCCCTATTTTTTTCTGTCTTTATATTATTAGCTATGTTTTAGTAACTCTAGCTAGACTTGGAAGTTGCTGCAGAGTACAATCAAGTTGAACTCGAGAAATACTTAAAAACATGTCAAGCAATGGAAAATTGATTTAAATTCCTAAAAGAATGAAATAAATTAATAGTGGCAAAGTATCTTCTTTTACAAAATGAGAGAGTTGCCAATTACAATCAAATTTTGAGAACTTGTCAAGTACCAACATTCAGCATAAACCCTGCTTCATAAAAAAACACATTGTTCTGCTTGTCATTGTGAGGAGGTGGGAGGCAATTCATCTTCTGGAGGTACAGATGGTCCAAAATCCATATTTAGGAATACACCAGGCGGTCTTTCTCGAGGTTCGATTGACAATAATTGAGTTGAATCCCCTACTACATCCGCCCATCCATAGTGAGGTTCGGCCCTAAAATAATAAGTGAAACATGTTAATTCAATATATAGGAACTATCCACAACATATGGTACTTATACGAGTTCAACTTCTATACACTGACAGAGTGAAAGTATTAGACTATCAGGTCACCTAAACGATAACCACGTATAACTGTCCATAATATGTTGAACTAATTACTTGGAAAACAAAGCAAGCAACTTGCTAAAACACGTTAAATTACACTGCTAGAGTAAAGAAACTGTATATAAGTTAAATTCTACTTATATTAGAAGAGGTGACCATAACTTACTCGTAATAAGTTCCTTCATCCACAACGATGTCCCAACTTTCACCCGTTGTGCTCTTGCCATACTTGTGCACTTTGCTGATTCATGGAAACAACATTATCTTCCCTTTAAGTTTCTAATATGTAAAAAGTGCTATGGAAATAGACGTGCAACCGATAAAGTGTAATTTTAATTTACTGAATACAAGTTTAAATTCATAATTGTGACATACCCGTTACCAAAGTGCTCCTCTCCCCATGTCCTCGACCATCCTGGAAAATTAGAAAAATAATAATAAGAAAAGTTTTGGACGACTAGTTACCTTGAAACTCAAAATAAGAAAACACATATTACATGAACTTATATCAGCCCTTCCAAATATTTGCAAAATATTCCATTATAGCTTAACAATTGCTAGTACATGAAATTATGCTAGTTGCTTCGTAAAAGATTATATGTTTTAGCACCTAAGTCCTTTTGGAAGGTAAAGTTGTAATTCAAATGAACAAAAGGTAGACATACTTTCACCGCTGGGTGACACGTGCCAAGTCTCCCCTTGTCGTGAACCAATGCCAGCAAAAAATTTCTCTTCCCATTTGTCTCCCCATTTTGTTCCAAGCTCAGTTTCCGCCCACTTGTCTGTCCTGAGAAAAGGAGCATGGAACTATAAGCAACATAAACCAACTTGTCATTAGCAACTCAAGATTGCTAAGGAGGATTTAACAAAAAAATTCACCCTTCACAAAGCTAATTGTTTACAAATTTCTGCCATCATCAACGATATTCGGGAAAAGGAGAATAAGGACAGACTTTTTACAAACCTCACTTCGAGCTATTTTGTCTAGCATCAGCTGAGTTTCAATTATATGAAAGTCCAATTCTAGAGGGCGCATCAGTGGGGACTGGGGACTTATAAGGATGACCATAATGTTAAGGATTATCTCACCGACAAATTCTGGAACTTGATATTATTTCCAATAACAAATGCAGTAGCAAAATCAAAGTCCAACATAGAGCACACCTACCCCAGGCACTTATGACTAGTTGCAGCTCTAGTTTACTACTATGTTTCTTGAAGGACAAAGTCAAAGTATTTGTGATTGCCCATGTGACATAGGATGTATAAAACCAGTTAAAGGCTAAATTGGTCGCAGGACATCAAACATGCCAGCAGTTTAGCAATAAACACTGTAGTAGTTATGCTTTCACCAAAACTCAATTGCATTAACCAGGCAGGAGTCGGGTTTTGAAAATACACACTAGAATAGAATAAAGTGTGTACCATTTAAGAACAGATCCTCTTCCGTCATAATGCTCCCCCCATTTCTCCCACCAAGACTGTTCATTTAATCTGCCATACTTGTGGGCCCCTTTCTCTGTCCAACCCTTCGCATCATATTTTTCCCACCTGCATATAAAATAACATGCTTATTTATTGTATTTGCAGGTAATTCCACTGTGCATGACCAGGTAAAACAAATGTTCCCCTCAAAATCTCTTACCAATTTTCGTACCACCCAGCATTCTCTGTGCCTGATTTTGCTTGTTTTTGTGCACTCCTTTCTATCCTAGCAAGATTACTGCAGATTGAAATGCAGCACAACACAGTTTTAATAATTTTCTCGGAAGAATAAAGCAGTACTCGGCAGCTTATAAGATCACTGAATCTAAGATAATGTATAATAACCTCCATTCATCTTGGTGAAGAACTTCCCGCCATGTTTCCCACCATGAGTCCCCTTCAGCATTTTTCCCAGATTTCTCCACACCTGCCAATTATCCAAAAGGATAACTTATTAATGTTTCATGAAGTGCAGAAATAAAGGATGAAAGTGGAATAACTAAAAACAGTTGTAAGATGGATAAATTAGCCAAATGCAGCCACATATTACATATTTGAAAGAAAAAAGGAAAAAGCCAAACCTAGTTCTTTGTATCCCGTCCAATCACTTTTCTCCCACCACTGTCAAGGAGATCAACAAATCCAATTAAATGCATCCACCTGGGATGGTACTTGACAAGGTTATAAAATAATGTCTAAACTGGAACTTAGCTAGCGTTTGGCCATAGATACCAAATTTATTTTGAAAAATCTTATTTGGGTGAAGTTTGGTTTGAAGATGAAAATGTGTTTGGACATACGTTTTCAAAACATATTTTCCAACTTTATTTTGGAAAAATATGTATATAATTCCCAAGTTTTGGGATTTTGGCCCAAAATCAGCTCAATAGCTGATTTTGGGATTTGAGATTTGAGATTTGGGATTTGGCCAAAATATGGGCAAAATTTATGGCCAAACATGAGTTTTGAAAATAAATCCCAAATTTATTTTGGCAAAACTCATGGCCAAACGGGGCCTTAATATCCAAACAACAACGATGAACGACAACCCCAATTTGCTTATCCTCTTACACACTCCACAAACTAGGCTTAGATTCGAAGTATTTTTCAATGGAGGTGTGAAGGAGAATTCCAATATTTTTTACCAAGGGCACTTATCAATCAGAAGCAACTATTATTGGCCAACAAAAGAACTAGTTTACTGTAATAAGCCACAACCAATACTCTAAGATGTACACCACTAGGACTTATCCCTAAGCCCAATAAATGATTATATACAAGCATCCCCAGGCTCTAACCAAAAAAGTGAACTGCATCCATGTTCAGGAAAGAGAGTTAATTTCTGATAGCTAAACATTCCCCAAATTCCAGGCATTTTATATATGTAGTTCTAGGCACTTATGACCGGTTCAATACTCCACAAGCCCTAACCATAGAAAAAAATGAGCAACCAAATCTAGCAAAGAAAAAAAAAATTCTGTGGTGACTAACGTGAAAAACTTCCTGTGGTTCTCAACTAAAATAACCTCTACTTATCTTGCTCGTGTCATCAATGTAGTTAAGATCATCATAGTTCTGTGTTCAGATTTTCACTTCATTTTAGTACCTGCAATTTGTTCTTGGATTCTTTATAACTCTCAAGCACTAATAAAAATATTATGAGCAGAAATGACAATAAACTAAGAGTATGAAACCTTCCAAAAAGTTTAGTCCATCGATCACCATTTTCCTGATCTTATTTTTCTTAAAGTAAAACATGAAAAAAGAACTGATTTCGAAATCTTGCTTCAAGTATGACGAAAACAGAATGTGCCATGACTCAGAAATTAAAGAAGATAAAGTTCATGTATATATTGCTAAGCATTACTCTGAATGCATAACAACTCATCAAGTTAAATGCATTCAAATACTTAAGCTCTTTTGTGCACAAGGCACTAAATCTAGGAGGATCTTGGAATAATATTCTTGAGATTGTACATCAGGTAGTTCATTTATGCAAAAATGTGATATGTCAGTACTCGGGGGGAAAAAACAACGCAATTGTACACCAATCACAAGATTAAAAACACATGTACCGTTTCTTTCCATTCTAAGGTACCATCATTGCTCTGACCACCCATCCTTGTCCAACGACATCGGTATCCATTGTCACCAAGGTCTTCTCCACTCTCTCGGTACCATGTATTGCCATCTTCATTTTTCCCAGTTTCATTGACATTATCATTTAACAGACTGATGCCCCAGTCTTTCTCATTAGCAATACCAGTGTCTATAGAAAGGAAGAATAATCAGGAAATTTATTATCAGATACCACTAAGACACTAAGACCCTACATAGGTAAAATGCAATGAGGGTAACTGTTAATATCATCTGAAAAGAGAAAGAATCTTATAAAGCCGGGACGGAAGGAACCACAAGTACCTCGCTTTGGTGGAGAGTCACGGGACTGAGGGCCTGAATTTCTTGGGATACAACGTGAAAAGAACTTTTCTGGTTTTGAAACAAATCTAGACCTGCATAACGAAATGTTGATGAAAAACACAAAATTTTCAATAAAAACAAACATCACTTGCAATCAATCAAAAAGGAGGCACAAAGGGGAAACAGTGAGTCAATAACTGTGAAGATATTCTAGGATACTAGAAATTCAAGACTAATTTGGAATTTCACATCAAGATTATCAAGCCTACAATGAATGGCTTGCTAATGACCCTTCAGAAAAGATTATCAACTTTCTATGTAAGACTATTTAGTAGTGCAGACCAAGTGGTGATATCAACAAAATGCCGAAAATTTTAACAATAGGATACCTCTCTCTTCTCCATACCTTAACGATGGGGCGGAGATCAACCCAAATAAACACTGAAATTTATTGTATGTAGTGAAACAAGCAGGGTTACAAAATTGCTAAGATAATCCATTGGTAATACTCACACTTTTGACGCAATAAGTTATGTGGTAGAAAAGATCACGAGACCCAACTTGCAAAGTTCTGCCTTTGAAGAAAAAGAGAAAAATCTAATCCTATACAGATTCGTACCAAGATGGCTGAAAGCCTCATATTTGATAGGGTTTATGTGTTAATGGTTATATACATAAAATTTCTCCTTTGTGTTGAAATGGGGAAGCATATACTAATTTATGAGGAAATGCAGTTGAAGCATATACTAAATCCCATCCAAATAGAATTCTTTACTTCAAATATGACATTGTTCAAAACCTTTGCAAGGGATATAGCACTAACCTATCAAAGAGCTCAAAGAAAACCTCAATATATGTTCAACAACTAACAATATGAACCACCCATTTTGCCCCGATTACTCATTCAGGCTTCTCTAAGTTATTACTTCGACGAAATTTAGTTTTTCTTCTATAAATTCAACTCTCTATTTTTACTTACTGTTTGTAACAAATTGATATCCAAGCCACGAGACAATAAAGAATGATCAGAAAAAATGTAACATAAAAATTACATTTCCCAAAAAAATGACACCTTTTTATAATATTTAGAAATAATTTAACTTTAAATTTCTCATTTTATAGGAGTAATTAATGAGATGATTTATTGCCACAAAAATGTCTCTGTCATATTCTAGACAACAAATTCCAAAGACTTTCTGTCTTAAACTCAGTTCTCAATCAAACAATTTCACGAGTGACTTACTGAGGAGAAGGAAAGGGCATAGAAGAAGAAGCTTGAATCCTCATATAATTAGCACTCATCTTCTTAGCATCAAACCTCCAATCCTCACCTCCTCCACTTTTATCGACACCATTCCCTGAATTAATTGGCATTGCTGAATCTGAACAACAACATTTTATATTACTAATTAACTTCCTCTTCTTCCTTCGAAACTCCAGAAATCCCCCATTATTACGGTAATAATAATAAACAGAAGGTGATACATCAAGCTTAGCCCCTATGGGCACTGTGAAGCCTCTAGAAGAAGCCGCCATTATTATTGTTCAGGAAAATGCCATTGGAATTAGTAGAGAATGTGTTGATTAAACCCTAGAAATTGAGGTTTTTAGGTAGGTGAAGAATTGGAAATGAGAATGGGAATTGGAAGAGAAATTAGGAGAATTTTTTGAGTACTTATAGGGAAATATTTTTGACGGTGAAGAGGACCAAAAAGTAAGAATGGATAAAAAAGGGGATTATCTCGAAAAATATTTTAAGCTTTTTAGTGTGGGGTCCGTGCGAATTTGCGATTGGGTCTGGTGTCTTGTGATGTGTATCCATTTTGCCACACGGGATTTGCCACGTGTCCGTTAGTGAATCAGCTTTCTTGGACCCTCTCTTTGCCAATCTCCCATTACCAAAATCACAAATGGCAAATAAAAATATTTTGCTAGCGTTTGGACATAAAGTTAGTTGAAACTTGAAAAATAATTTTTGAAGTAGTGAAAAATAATTTTTGGAAGTTGAAATTATGTCTGGACATATATTTTATTTGAAAAAAATTTGAAGTTTTGTGAGTGGGAGAACAAGTTTCACCCAAAAACTACCCTAAACTAAATTTTGGGAACTTGAAAAATAATTTCAGAAATTTTTCAAAAATAGATCATTAATCTATTAACAAACAATATTTTCAAAAAAGATTTAAAAAAAAGTTGCCAAAATCTATGGCCAAACGGGAGCTTTGTGTTTCTAACCCGTGTTTCATACTCGCATTAAGTTTTGACTAATTTACCGTTTGGCCGTAAAAAATATTTTACTTTTTTCCGAAATTTTCTTCGAAATCAATGTTTGGTCATAATTTTTCAATTTTCACTTGAAGATAAATTTCGGAATTTATTGAAAATTTGAAAAACTCCTAAATGCTGTTTTTCAAAATTTTCACTTAGATCACTTACAAAAAATAAAAAATAACCCAAAATTGTATTCATGTCCAAACACAGCTCTAATTTTCAAATAGCATTTTCACTTAAAAAAAATTCTCACTTTTTTCCAAAATTTTACAATTCTTATGTCCAAGAGCCCACTTAGAGTCACGTATCTTCTATTTGGTTGATTAAACGAGAAAATGCTTTTTTACAAAAATAAAAATCATTTCAAAGTTTGAATCTGACACGTCTAATTAATTATGGAGAGATTTTATTTATTTATCACAATCTTGATGGTGACAGATTTATTATGATTTAACAATACTAACCATTTGCAATGATGCTTGCTTTGTTTTCAATGTGACTTACATTGTTTCGATTTGAGTACCCTTAATCCATCATTTAATTTGTTAATTATGATTCATATATGTTAGGATTTTCTTTGGGTAGGTAGATGCGTTATAGCTACTTATGTTTTTGTTAAGTGGAATAAAGAGCAACTTTGTGGACTTAAAATGCATGTATTTTTTATTGAAAAAAATATATACTATTTTTATCCTAAAAAGTGGAAGATCATAAACTAGTATGTTGTGCGCAATCAATTTTCGATTTGAAGTCAGATATTGATTTTTAAATTTTTTGAAATAAAAGTACCTATTTTGTGATTGCATGAGTGGGGTATATATTATAAATTACAATATAAGGTGTATGGGTCAGAATCCGACCCCCACGATAATTAACGAAGCTAATCCCGTCTTAAGCTAATTCATGATCAATTAGTGGCACGACCACTCAGAATTAACGATATTCAACCCGCATCTGACTCGATCAGCAAGGCCATGGCCCATCCGGCACCATGAAGGCGAAATCCCAACGTGGTCACGGCCACTTATTGCCAGCTCACGAAGCTCACATCTATAAATACCAAGAGAGGAAACCCTAGAAAAGGGGGGCTTCTTCTTCACCACTATTGAGAGAGAAAAAAGAGACAACGATACCCAAATTATGGGCAAGAGGAACACCATTGTAAGGCTCTGAACCTCTTCATGGAGAGGCAGACCAAACCAATATTATCAATAAAGGCTTCTAATGTTTCTCCCCCTAATCCTGAGTACTTATTTTCGTTTCCTTCATTTGGTCCAACGGATTATTACGGTTTGCTATGATTTTCCCGTGATTTATTTATATTGTTTTATACTCATAAGGTATGTAATAACTTTTGAGTCAAACAAATGTAATCACATTAGAATTATGTTATGCAAAATATGAGTTTTGGTTGAGTTCGGTGGCATTCTTAGGCCACGTGGTTTCGAGTGAGGGCATTCGGGTGGATCCGAGGAAGATAGAGGTCGTGCAGAGTTGGCCCAGGCTGTCCTCAGCTACAGAGATTCGCAGTTTCCTTGGTTTGGCGGGCTACTACCGTCGTTTTGTGGAGGGATTTTCATCGATTGCGGCCCCTATGACTAGATTGACCCGAGAAGGGTGCCCTAT